>NC_058416.1:50785196-51005678 GCF_002201575.2 Neomonachus schauinslandi
GTTTGTTTCCTGAGATTAAGAATTCCTCATATCAGTGAGGTCATATGATACATGTCTTTCTCTGTTTGACTTATTTCACTCAGCATAATACCCTCCAGTTCCATCCACGTTGTTGCAAATGGCAAGATCTCATTCCTTTTGATGGCTGCATAATATTCCATTGTATATATATATACCAAATCTTCTTTATCCATTCATCTGTCGATGGACATCTTGGCTCTTTCCACAGTTTGGCTATTGTGGACATTGCTGCTATAAACACAAGGGTGCATGTACCCCTTCAGATCCCTCCATTTGTATCTTTGGGGTAAATACCCAGTAGTGCAATTGCTGGATCATATGGTAGCTCTATTTTCAACTTTTTGAGGAACCTCCATACAGTTTTCCAGAGTGGCTGCCCCAGCTTGCATTCCCACCAACAGTGTAGGAGGGTTCCCCTTTCTCCACATCCCCGCCAACATCTGTTGTTTCCTGACTTGTTAATTTTAGCCATTCTGACTGGTGTGAGGTGGTATCTCATTGAGGTTTTGATTTGGATTTCCCTGATGCCGAGCGATGTTGAACACTTTTTCGTGTGTCTGTTGGCCATTTGGATGTCTTCTTTGCAGAAATGTCTGTTCACGTCTTCTGCCCATTTCTTGATTGGATTATTTGATCTTTGGGTGTTGAGTTTAAGAAGTTCTTTATAGATTTTGGATACTAGCCCTTTATCTGATATGTCATTTGCAAATATCTTCTCCCATTCTGTCAGTTGTCGTTTGGTTTTGTTGACTGTTTCCTTTGCTTTGCAAAAGCTTTTTATCTTGATGAAGTCCCAATAGTTCATTTTTGCCCTTGCTTCCCTTGCCTTTGGCGATGTTTCTAGGAAGAAGTTGCTGCGGCTGAGGTCAAAGAGGTTGCTGCCTGTGTTCTCCTTTAGGATTTTGATGGAATCCTGTCTCACACTGAGGTCTTTCAACCATTTTGAGTTTATTTTTGTGTGTGGTGTAAGGAAATGGTCCAGTTTAATTCTTCTGCATGTGGCTGTCCAATTTCCCCAACACCATTTGTTGAAGAGACTGTCTTTTTTCCATTGGACATTCTTTCCTGCTATGTCAAAGATGAGTTGACCATAGAGTTGAGGGTCCATTTCTGGGCTCTCTATTCTGTTCCATTGATCTATGTGTCTGTTTTTGTGCCAGTACCATACTGTCTTGATGATGACAGCTTTGTAATAGAGCTGGAAGTCCGGAATTGTGATGCCGCCACTTTGCTTTTCTTTTTCAACATTCCTCTAGCTATTCAGGGTCTTTTCTGGTTCCATACAAATTTTAGGATTATTTGTTCTATTTCTTTGAAAAAAGTGGATGGTATTTTGATAGGGACTGCATTGAATGTGTAGATTGCTCTAGGTAGCATTGACATCTTCACAATATTTGTTCTTCCAATCCATGAGCATGGAACATTTTTCCATTTCTTTGTGTCTTCCTCAATTTCTTTCATGAGTATTTTATAGTTTTCTGAGTAGAGATCCTTTGCCTCTTTGGTTAAATTTACTCCTAGGTATCTTAAGGTTTTGGTTGAAGTTGTAAATGGGATTGACTCCTTAATTTCTCTTTCTTCTGTCTTGTTGTTGGTGTATAGGGATGCCACTGACTTCTGTGCATTGATTTTATTTCCTGCCACTTTACTGAATTCCTGTATGAGTTCTAGCAGTTTTGGAGTGGAGTCTTTTGGGTTTTCCATATAAAGTATCATATCATCTGCAAAGAGTGAGAGTTTGACTTCTTCTTTGCCGATTTGGATGCCTTTTATTCCTTTTTGTTGTCTGATTGCTGTGGCTAGCACTTCTAATACTATGTTGAATAGCAGTGGTGATAGTGGACATCCCTGCCACGTTCTTGACCTTAGGGGGAAAGCTCTCAGTTTTTCCCCATTGAGAATGATATTCACTGTAGGTTTTTCATAGATGGCTTTTATGATATTGAGGTATGTACCCTCTATGCCTATACTCCAAAGAGTTTTGCTCAAAAAGGATGCTGTACTTTGTCAAATGCTTTTTCTGCATCTATCGAGAGGATCATATGGTTCTTGTTCTTTCTTTTGTTAATGTATTGTATCACGTTGATTGATTTGCGGATGTTGAACCAACCTTGCAGCCCAGGGATAAATCCCACTCGGTCATGGTGAATAATCCTTTTAATGTACTTTTGGATCCTATTGGCTAGTATTTTGGTGAGAATTTTTGCATCCAGGTTCATCAGGGATATTGGTCTGTAATTCTCCTTTTTGATGGGGTCTTTGTCTGGTTTTGGGATCAAGGTAATGGTGGCCTCATAAAACGAGTTTGGAAGTTTTCCTTCCATTTCTATTTTTTGGAACGGTTTCAGAAGAATGGGTATTAATTCTTCTTTAAATGTTTGGTAGAATTCCCCTGGGAAGCCATCTGGCCCTGGGCTTTTGTTTTTTGGGAGATTTTTGATGACTGCTTCAATTTCCTTAGTGGTTATAGGTCTGTTCAGGTTTTCTATTTCTTCCTGGTTCAGTTTTGGTAGTTGATACATCTCTAGGAATGCATCCATTTCTTCCAGGTTATCGCATTTGCTGGCATACAGTTGCTCATATGTTCTTATAATTGTTTGTATTTCTTTGGTGTTGGTTGTGATCTCTCCTCTTTCATTCATGATTTTGTTGATTTGGATCATTTCTCTTTTCTTTTTGATAAGTCTGGCCAGGGGTTTATCAATCTTGATAATTCTTTCAAAGAACAAGCTCCTAGTTCCATTGATCTGTTCTACTGTTCTTTTGGTTTCTATTTCATTGATTTCTGCTCTGATCTTTATGATTTCTCTTCTCCTGCTGGGTTTAGGCTTTATTTGCTGTTCTTTCTCCAGCTCCTTTAGGTGTAGGGTTAGGTTGTGTACTTGAGACCTTTCTTGTTTCTTGAGAAAGGCTTTTATTGCTATATACTTTCCTCTTAGGACTGCCTTTGCTGCATCCCAAAGATTTTGAATAGTTGTGTTTTCATTTTCATTGGTTCCCATGAATTTGTTTAATTCTTTAATTTCCTGGTTGACCCATTCATTCTTTAGTAGGATGCTCTTTAGCCTCCATGGTTTTGAGTTCTTTCTAACTTTCCTCTTGTGATTGAGTTCTAGTTTCAAAATATTGTGGTCTGAAAATAGGCAGGGAATGATCCCAATCTTTTGGTACTGGTTGAGACCTGATTTATGACCTAGGATATGATCAATTCTGGAGAATGTTCCATGGGCACTAGAGAAGAATGTGTATTCCGTTGCTTTGGGATGGAATGTTCTGAATATGTCTGTGAAGTCCATTTGGTCCAGTGTGTCATTTAAAGTCTTTATTTCCTTGTTGATCTTTTGCTTAGACGATCTGTCCATTTCAGTGAGGGGGGTGTTAAAGTCCCCCACTATTATTGTATTGTTGTCAATGTGTTTCTTTGCTTTTGTTATTAATTGGCTTATATAATTGGCTGCTCGCATGTTAGGGGCATAGATATTTATAATTGTTAGATCTTCTTGTTGGATAGACCCTTTAAGTAGGATATAGTATCCTTCCTCATCTCTTATTACAGTCTTTGGTTTAAAATCTAATTTGTCTGATATAAGGATTGCCACCCCAGCTTTCTTTTGGTGTCCATTAGCATGGTAAATGGTTTTCCACCCCCTCACTTTCAATCTGGGGGTCTCTTTGGGTCTAAAATGAGTCTCTCTCAGACAGCATATCGATGGGTCTTGTTTTTTTTATCCAATCTGATAGCCTGTGTCTTTTGATTGGGGCATTTAGCCCATTTACCTTCAGGGTAACTATTGAAAGATAGGAATTAAGTGCCATTGTATTGCGTGTAAGGTGACTGTTACTGTATATTGTCTGTGTTCCTTTCTGGTCTATGTTGCTTTTAGGCTCTCTCTTTCCTTAGAGGACCCCTTTCAAGATTTCTTGTAGGGCTGGTTTCGTGTTTGCAAATTCCTTTAGTTTTAGTTTGTCCTGGAAGCTTTTTATCTCTCCTTCTATTTTCAATGACAGCCTAGCTGGATATAGTATTCTTAGCTGCATATTTTTCTCATTTAGTGCTCTGAAGATATCATGCCAGTCCTTTCTGGCTTGCCAGGTCTCTGTGGATAGGTCTGTTGCCAATCTAATATTTTTACCATTGTAAGTTACAGATCTCTTCTCCCGAGCTACTTTCAGGATTTTCTCTTTGTCTCTGAGACTCGTAAGTTTTACTATTAGATGTCGGGGTGTTGACCTATTTTTATTGATTTTGAGAGGGGTTCTCTGTGCCTCCTGGATTTTGATGCCTGTTTCCTTCCCCAAATTAGGGAAGTTTTCTGCTATAATTTGCTCCTATATACCTTCTGCCCCTCTCTCTCTTTCTTCTTCTTCTGGGATCCCAATTATTCTAATGTTGTTTCGTCTTATGGTATCGCTTATCTCTCGAATTCTGCCCTCGTGATCCAGTAGTTGTTTATCTCTCTTTTTCTCAGCTTCTTTATTCTCCATCATTTGGTCTTCTATATCACTGATTCTCTCTTCTGCCTCATTTATCCTAACAGTTAGCGCCCCCATATTTGATTGCACCTCATTAATAGCCTTTTTGATTTCGACTTGGTTAGATTTTAGTTCTTTTACTTCTCCAGAAAGGGTTTCTCTAATAACTTCTGTGCTTTTTTCAAGCCCAGCTAGTATCTTTAAAGTGATGATTCTGAATTCTAGATCTGACATCGTACTAATGTCTGTATTGAGTAGGTCCCTGGCAGTGTTACTGCCTCTCGTTCTTTTTGTTGAAGTGATTTTTTCCGTCTTGTCATTTTGTCCAGAGGAGAATAGATTAATGAGAGAACAAAATCCTAACAGGGTAACAATGTCCCCAGAAAATATACTCTAAACAAATCAGAAAAGACCTGAAGCAGTGGGAAAAGAAAGGGAAAGAGAGAAAAAAGAAAAAGAAAAAAAAAAGAAAAAGGAAAAGATAAAGATAAAAACAAACAAAAACAGAACAAAACAAAACAAAAAAAGATTATGATCAAATATGATCAGGCTGGTACATAGATCAGAGCCACACACTAGATTTTGGGTGTTTTGGTCTATTAGAGGAAAGTGCCTCCCAAAATATTAAAGAAAGAAAAACTTATATATGTACAAAAATAAGGGTTGGTATGATGAAGGGATGGAATATGACTCTAAAGATGAAAATTATAAAAAATTTTATAAAAGGAATTGATAAGAAGTTGTTTGAAAAAAGAAAAAAGAGGATTTAAAAAAAAAAGGGAGAGAATGTGATCAGGCAGGGGAGTAGAAAAAAAACATACACTAGAGATTTAGGGTATATTTTGATCTGTTAGAAGAAACTATCTCAAAATTTTAAAGAGAGAACAACTTATATATATATGCCAAAAATATGGGTAACTACTATGAAGGGATAGGATATGACTCTAAAAATGAAAAATAAAAATGTTTTTTAAAAAAGGGATTGATAAGATGTTGGTTGAAAAAGGGAAACAGAAAATTTCAAAAAAAAAGAAAGATAGTTAAAAAAAATTAACTTTGAAAGACTACAGAATCATGGTAAAAAAGCCATGGATTCTATGTGCAGTATTCCCCTAGTGCTGGAGTTCTGCCGTTTTCATTGATCAGTAAACTTAGTCTTGGCTGGCTGTTCTTGCTGATCTTCTGGGGGAGGGGCCTGTTGCTGTGGTTCCCAAATGTCTTTGCTGGAGGCAGAATTGCCCCACCCTTGCCCGGTCTGGTCTAAGTTATCTGCTGGGGTTTGCTCTCAGGAGCTTTTGTTCCCTTCAAGCTTTCCGTACAGCTTTGAAGGCCGAGAGAAAAATGGCGGCCTCCCAATCTCCGCCCCAGAGGAGCCGAGAACTCGGGGCCCCACTCCTCAGTGCGCCCCCAGAGAAAAGCAGTCAGTCACTCCCGTGTCTCTGGTCTCTAGCCGTACTCCATGCTCACCTGGCCTGTGACCGTGGGTTTCTATCTCTGGCACCTGACCCCGTGTGGTGTCTTCAAACCCAGCAGACCCCTGCAGTGTGCTCCCATGCCGCTCCTCCCAGGGTAGGAAGGGGAGTCTCCCTAGATCTGCCGCTTGTTGGGTCCCTGCTGGAGGAGCAGTGGCCCGACTGTGCCGCGGATCACGGTTTATGGCAACCCCGAGCTGAGTACCCATGCCTCAGCTCCGTCTCAGCAGCCGGCTTCCCTGCTCTGATACCTGGGAGCTCTGCCACACTCAGGCACCCCCGGTCTTTCTGTGACTCTGTGGGTCCTGAGACCACACTGTCCTGCGAGGGTTCAACCCCCCTCTTAGCCACTGGAGTGACGTCCCTCAGCAGAGCTGACTTCTAAAATTTTCGATTTTGTGCTCCGCGGCTCTATCACTTGCCAGAAGCGGCCAACAGATGCCCCTCCCCCCCATCTATCCTCCCGAGTATCGCCTTGGATTCACTTCTCTGTATGTCCTACCTTCCAGAAAGTGGTCGCTTTTCTGTTCAGAGAGTTGTTGCTATTCTTTTCTTCGATCTCCTATTGAGTTTGTAGGTGTTCAGAATGGTTTGATCCCTATCCAGCTGAATTCCTAAGACCAGATGAAATCCAGGTCTCCTACTCCTCTGCCATCTTGCTCCGTGCACCCCAATTTTATAATAATTTTAATCCTTAGTTTGGAAAATGGCAAAATTTGATAATTGCAAGTTTTGTATTATACTGTGATTCCTATGTTCATTGGTTAAATCCTGTTGATTATGTTGTCTCACAACCAGAATTTAAAATATGCAGATTTTGTTGCTAAGGTTTTATGATAATCATTATTGCTCTCTCATACATTTGCAAACTTTGAATTTATCTTCAATAATCTCCTCTTAAGAGTAAGCATAATATAAACACATCATTCCATGTCTCCAGAGAAAAAGTTTTCTAGCATGTGAATTTAAATATATGAAGCATACACTTTTAATAAGAAACTTTACTTTTTTGGGGGTGCCTGGGTGGCTCAGTCATTAAGCATCTGCTTTTATCTCAGGTCATGATCTCGGGGTCTTGGGATTGAGCCCCGTATTGGGCTCCCTGCTCACTGGGAAGCCTGCTTCTCCCTCTTCTGTTCCCACTGCTTGTGTTCCCTCTTGCTGTGTCTCTCTCTGCCAAATAAATAAATAAAATCTTTAAAAAAAAAAAAGAAACTTTACTTTTTTTTAGGAGGGGTTAATCATTGTTATTTTATTTTATTATTATTTTTACTTCCAAGATTTTATTTAAATTCAAGTTAGTTAACATATAGTGTAGTATTAATTTCAGGAGTAGAATTTAGTGATTCATCAATTACATATAACATCAAGTACTCATCAAAGGCACCCTCCTTAATGCCCATCACTTATTTAGCCTACCCCTCACCAACTTCCCTCCAGCAACCCTCAGTTTGTGAACCCTCTATAGTGAAGAGTCTCATGGTTTGCCTCCTTGTTTGTTCTTTTTTTTTTAAACACATTTTTTTTTAAAGATTTTTATCAGTGAAATCATATGGTATTTTTTACTTTTTAAAAGACATTTAATGGAAGTATTCTTCAGATGTGATTATCTTTATCCTTTAAATAAAATGTCTAATACAATGATAATACTTACATATTACCCTACATGACAACTGGCAGTATCCTCAAACCAATCTTTTAAAATTAACATTATCATTATTGCTATTATGATTATTATTATTTGATGCATGGAGTTTTGAGGTATAAATAATTTTAATGGTTTTGTGGCATAAATAATTTTAATGGTTTTATTGTCTTGGAGTACTTTTAACTTATTTAATAAATATTTTAATAAAAAGTTTTAAAATTGGGGTAAGAAACATAACAAGCATTAAATTTACCATCTTAGCTATTTTTAAGTGTACGGTTCAGTAGTGTTAAGTATATTCAGCAAGGCACCTCTAGAACTTTTGGAGTTTTTTAATGGCCTCATTAGGAAATCAAAACCAATATAAAAATATTACATTTTAGTTTAGAGGTATGTAGGGAAGAGCTGTTATTGTCAGTTTATTCATCATCAGAAATCTGGATTTTTTTTCAATAGGCTCTGCAGGAGTTGTTTTCTATACAAAGGCAATTCTGGTATTTTTATATTTGTCTCTCTTTATCATGAAATTAAGGCATGGGTTTTAAATCCAGCTTCCTTATTCAAGATATGAGTTTTGGTTAACTCCATTAAGAAGTTCACAGTCATAGTTATAAATAAGTCCAATTCCTCCTGTACCACAGATGCATGAGATGCATATGATTAAATGACATGTCTGGTGGCCTATCCCGGGAAACTTGTCAGCTCATGCCAATAGCAATGACAGAAGGCACAAACTGGGCACTGAAATAATAATAGTATTGGCAGCCTTCACAAATCAGGGTAAATGACTTTAGAGTTTTAACTTCAGACTTCTTCAACATGAACCAATAAAATAATTTAAAAATGATTTCAGAAAATGAGTGTATTGGGAGAGATGAATAAATCTTCAACACCAAATATTCAAGACTCCAGAGGCAGTTTGAACTGCTTAGCATATTAAAGCTAAACTCAAGCCAAGCCATCAGGAATGTTTGTTGACTAGGTTATACTGTTTCTCAGAGATGTGGGTCTGAAGATGAATGAACAAGCTCCCCCACCAGCACACTTTAGCTTTGGTGTCTTTCAGTGGCCCTTGTCTGAGTTCTTCCCTTTCCTTCTTGCTAAATCACATTTCTCCATGTCAGTACTGCTGGTCACATTCTTATTCTGAACTGTCTACCAAAGTACCAGAGTCAGATGGCCTGGGTGACTGGGCAAAATTATTGGACTTTCTTAGATCAGTCTTCTTTTCTGTAAAAATGGAGAAATAATGCTTGCTTCATAGGTTTGTTGTTAGGATTAAATTGAGTAATGATTACACTGTACTCTGCTCTAGCTAAGAGAAAATTCCACATTTTGACAACTTTGGCAACTTTTATGCCTGGGAGGTGGGAGTTGGTGGGCAGAGCTATGTTATATGTTAACTCAATTGAATTTAAATTAAAAATTTTAAAAATCACCAATAAGTTTTCTGATTTTGTTTGAGGGGCAAACAAATTGCTCTTTCATTTAGACAAAATCTCTTTATTTATATTTTGGTTATACAAGTGGAAAAGCCAAGATCCTATTCTGGAATGGAGACCTTTGGCATTGTGGGAGGAGCTAAACTGCTCTACGTAATAACATAGTTTAAGATTTAGTCCTTTTTGTAACATTGCTCTTCTGTCCTATATTTTAACTGGCATATTATATTTATTGTGGCTGTAGGAGAAATAATTGCACCCCGCCTCTCTGACCCAAGAAAATCCTACACACTTCTGAGAGGCCTCCGTCTGTGAAGAGAGGATTGAAAGACACACCAACTGTAAGTTGATGGGTTTAGTTCCTCAACCCTAGAGGCAGCCTGGGAGATGAGGGGATGGGAACTTACCATGGAGCTCTTGGTAGTGGGGTAGCCCAAGACACCGAGGTATTCTAGTCATATTTGGTCGCAGTATAATGCAAATGTTAAGCTTTACTTTCTACTTGGTTATCCACAAGCTTTTGGGCTGTTAACATTGTACTAAATGCCAAAGGTTCTAACTAGCTGTGCTTTGGGGAGGGGCTTGTGTCTGTGTTTCCATACTGAGAATTGGAAAGAGCCTGAGAGATAATTTCCTCAGGGACATGGTTGCTGAGGTGAAATTGACAATTAATACATACTTATAGAATATACATTCTTTAGGGATTTCCAGAGATATTGGAATTCTTGAAGTCAAACAAGATGCACATTTGAATAATTGTTATTTGGGTATTAAAAGTGGAATGTCAGGGTAAACAGTATATGCCTTAGAGTAATTTGTACTTTAAAAAGGTTTGAAAGATGGAAGGAATGGTCTACAGCAAAAGAATGGATCAAGAATGGTGAAATAACACTTATTGGTGATATTTTAGGAACATTCCATGCCTAGTGTGCCCCTTCCCCTCATTAAACTTTTACCACATAGGCCACTGATACTTATAAATTGGTTCCTCTTTTGTTCCAAAAATAAAGTAGACCTCAGAGCCTGGATTCCCCCCACTCCCACCCCTTCCACCTCTCTGAAGTCATTAAAGAGCTGCATCTGTATTTCTTGGCTCTATTCCTGAATCTAGTCAATGAAAGGAATAAAACATCTACTTGGCCACCATCTTGTGCTACTAGATAGAAAATTCACTTAGAGTAAGATTCTATCTGTATCTCTTATCTCCCTCTTTCTGTTATCTCCTAACCTTGCCAATGCTGGTTCTGGGGCTCTCATAAAATGTTGTTGAGTCAATGATGTGGGAGATAGAGAATGAGAATGATGCTGGTGATACTGAGATGCTATCAATAGGACTCACAGTCTCTGAGAATCTCTTTGTGAGGGACTGTGCAACCTTGGGCACGCCAAGATTTCAGTTACAGAAATAGGAGACAAGTTGGGAACTCAAGAGTGATGTCCCTAACCTTTTCACTTGGTATCTCCCACCATTGGTATGTAGAGTTGAGGGGTATTTCAGACTATTAGGCTCTGAATGCTCACAGATGGCCAGGAGAATGGGATCTGAAGAATATGAAATGAACTGATTGTTGGGATGTCCATAGTTTAGAATTGAGTTCCAGTGTCCTCTTATACTGTATGACATTTAGGAATCTATGTTTGGATTATTGCAGAAAAGTTAATTTGTTTTTTGGTCTGAGGTGAATTCTGTTTCTTTCTGGATCTTTAAGTAACTTTCCCCCCCCCTCTATATTAATGCTTGGCATAATGGGTTTTCATCTAAAGTGATTTGTAAAGTTATAAATGTTTGCTGGAATCAAAAAAATTTTGATGTGTTTTAAGATGATTTAAGTACCTGGTAGTCCTGGTTATCTAGTATCAGCCGAAGATTATTGTCACTGGCCAAACTTGTTTTCTATTTATAAAATGATATGAAGTTCTTCTATTGTTAGAAAGAGAATTAGTAGCATGCTCCTTTAGGGAATCTCTGCCTTTTAACTCATAAGAGCCCATGACCCCTAAAAGTTATTACAGGAGAAATAGAGGTGCCCTGGAACAGAAGTGGTGGCCAGTGTACTTCAAAGAAATCTTTTGTACCTTTTGTAACTGCCAGGCCAATTAGGTAGCACTCTTTATTGAGACTGCAAAAAAGGTAGGACTTGAAGTTTGCCCTCTAAAACTTTTACGCAGGGACTGATTTGACAATTTAGACATATTGAGGCATTTTACTTTCAACATCTGGGAAGGGAGAATTATCCCTTAAAACATTATTAGTTGCTAAAGGTTTGAGGCACTAGGACAGATAGGCTGCTCTGTAAAATTCAGAAGAATTCCAATTTTGGCTAGATTTGGGGTTTTTGGCTGTTTACAATGTTTCCATGGTGAATTTGCATCACATTTCACACTTAATCTTAAAAACCAGTGTTTTCTGCCACATCTTCCACCCACTATTTTTTTTCTTGCAAAAACTGTTTTGGGTGATACATAATAGCCAAATATATTCATATATATTCTGGCAGTTATGCTTACAAACAGATATAATTGCCTAGCAATATGGTTTGCTATTTCTTTTTTTTTTTTTAAGATTTTATTTATTTATTTGACACAGAGAGAGACAGTGAAAGAGAGAGAACACAAGCAGGGGGAGCGGTAGGCGGTGGGAGAGGGAGAGGCAGACTCCCCGCTGAACAGGGAGCCCGATGTGGGGCTCGATCCCAGGACCCTGGGATCATGACCTGAGCTGAAGGCAGATGTTTAACAGGCTGAGCCACCCAGGTGCCCCTGGTTTGCTATTTTTGAGATAAAATCTTACTAATTAAATATTGTTTTTAAAAACATAAAAATTTAAACACAAATTTTCCCACTATTACCTTCCTTATTTTATTTTATTTTATTTTTTAAATTTTTAAATTTATTTTTATTTTATTTTTTTATTTTATTTATTTGACAGAGAGAGACACAGCGAGAGAGGGAACACAAGCAGGGGGAGTGGGAGAGGGAGAAGCAGACTCCCCGCTGAGTGGGAGCCCGTGTGGGGCTCGATCCCAGGACCCTGGGATCATGACCTGAGCCAAAGGCAGACGCTTAACGACTGAGCCACCCAGGCGCCCCGTACCTTCCTTATTTTAATAATTATAAATGAGTTTCCCTAATCTAATGCATGAGACTCATCATGATATTTATGCTAGTAAATAGTGGAAAAAATGTAAGACGTATTCTTTAACACTAAATTATAGTAACAATAGCAAACATTTCATTAGTGTTTACTATGAGCTAAGCACTTTACAAACATTATTTGATTTAATCCTCACAATAACACTCAGAGGTAGGTAATGACCTCCTTCCAGATTTATAGATGAGGAGATGAAAGCCTAGTGGGGTTAAGTAAATTTCCCAGACTCACACAGCCAATAAGTGATGGAACTGCTATCTGAATAAGTTTGTACTCAAAGCCATTTTTTAAAAAGATTTATTTATTTATTTGAGAGAGAGAGAGAGCAAGCGAACGAGAGAGAGAGAGTGTGAGCATGAGCAGTAGGGGCAGAGGGAGAGGGAGAGAGAAACTCTCTGAGCTGAGTGCACAGCATGCCCCGCGCCTTGATCTCAAGAGCTGGAGATCAGGACCTGAGCCAAAACCAAGAGTTCCATGCTTAACCAACTGCACCACCCAGGTGCCCCCCAAAGCTAGAACTCTTAAGCTTTATGTATTTTGTTACTTAGTAATTCTGTATATAGACAGCATTTCTTTGGTTTTTAAATTGTCGGGAAGCTGTGTATTATGATATAAACCAGTTGTGGGTGAGAATGGGCTTTTGCAATCAAATTTTCTTACAGAGTATTCTTGATATGAGTATCACTGAGAGTGGATACTTTTGTTCATTGCTCTTTTTGCTGATCTGCTCTGACTGGTGTTACATGTGGATTCACCCTGGCAGGCCATAGCTGCTTGAGCAACAAGGACCTTCCCCACCTGTCTCCCTGGCTCCTGTGTCCTCTATTGCAGTGACCTGTTTTGCGTGCAGGCGGAGATAGTACTCTAAAAGTGTCCCTCTTGGTATTCCTTGAGATATAATCCTTTTTATCCAAGATGCAGTTCCTCTTCTATTTCCTCTTTCACTTGAGCATTTTCCTTTATTGCACTGTAGTAAAACCCAACAACTGCAGTTAAGGGCACTAACCAAACAATTCATGGCAATTTTCTTAAATTTCACCCAGTGTAAACAAGGTCAGATAGGCCCAGAAGACCAGCAGGCCCCACCAAGAGGGAAATTTTGCATAGAACTGTCTTCTGACATTTCTGCTTCTGGGTCCAGAATGACGGAGAAGAGCACTTGTCTAGGACTTAGGAGATGCAATTTTTAGTACCAAATCTGTCAATAAATTCTCATGGGGCTACAGACAAATGATTTAATCACTCTGGGCACCAGTTTCCTCGTTTGTAAGACAGAGACAACAATGATTGCCTAATTTTACTTCACAGGGTTATGATGAAGATTAAGTATGGTAAAGCATTTTGAAAAATGTAAGGTACCACACACACAAAAATTAGAAGTGTGTTTCCGTGCAGCACATTGATAACAAGCATGGTCATACAAGCTTGTAGAAAATGGAATCAATGTCTCGGAGGTGGGCATTTGTTCATCCTTTCTTTGCAAAAGACTCTGATGACTACAAGAAATTAGATGGAGGACAGGTTCCAGGAAAATTTGGCCTTTTCTCTCTGATCTGTAGCATGATATTTCGTTTATAGGTTTCAGCTCAGTTGTCTGCAGGTCTTACTGCAAAGGCACTGCTACCAGGATAAAAGGAAAAGATACCTGCCATACTTCCAAGTGCAAAGGGTGAGGCTTAAGCTAATTAATTGTAAGGGCAAGAAGGAAATCCCAAACAGCAACGCTTCTAAGTGTTTTATTGGGTACCTCTGGTTTGGAATCAGTTATTTGTGGCAAGCAGAATTTTAGGATGCCTCCCACCTTATGATTTCCTGCCCTAATCTCTGGGACTGTGAATATAATAAGCTATTATGCCCTCGATTATGTATGTACTTAAGGTTGCTGATCCGCTGATTTTGAGTTAATCCAGAGGGAGTTTATCTGGGTAGGCCTTAATCTAATCACAGGAGCCCTTTACAAGCAGAGACTTTTCTCTGATTGGTAGCAGAAGTCAGTGGGATTCCAAGTCTGAGGTGGATTCAACATTCCTTGCTACCTTAGAAGATGGAGAGAGCTACTTGGCAAAGATATGGGTGGTCTCCAGGGACAGAAAGTGGCCTTCCCCTCACCTCCTCCTCCCCATATCCAGCAAGAAATATTTCAGTTTTACAACTACAAGGAACTGAATTCTGCCAGCAACTTGAATGCACTTAGAAGTGAATTATTCCCCAGAGGTGCCTGGCAAGCAATTTGATTTTGGCCTTGTGAGATCCTAAGCAGAGGATATAGTCCAGCCTGCCTAGAGACTGACTTACAGAACTACGAGCAAATAAGCAGATGCCATAATTTGTTATGCAACAATAGAAAAAAATACACTACGGCTTTTATATATGTTTCTACATTCTAATTTTTTCTATTTTGATTCCTTTGGCTCTGCCACTGAAAACTGTCTTCTGTCTTCCTACAGCTGTAGTTAGGATTTCTTTTTTTATTGACTTGATCTGTCCTGAACACATCTGACTTGAATATGGATAAGAAATACTCATGCATTCTTTGATTCAACAAATAATCGTTAGGTGTCTTTTATGTTCCTGGGCTCTTTTTGATATTAGGGATAGAATAATAAAACCTATATTGTTTTTATTCTCATAGAGCTTGCGTTCTGGTAGAAAAAGCAGGTAATAAATAAATTTAAACTATAACATCAGATATTGTGAAGTGTAAGAAAGTATGCTTGGAGAGGTAGCTATTATAAGGAATTTAGATTTTCCTGGGAAGTTATTGGAGGGTGTTGGGAAGAGAGTGACCAGATCAGATTGTTATTGTAAAAGGATCATTTTGGCTGCTCTTTGGATAATAGACCAAATCAGGAGGTGGGGAGGGTGAAGGAGACAAGGGGAAGTAAGGTAGAAGTTAAAAGGTTGAAAGGCACATGTCCAGAGACATGATAGTGGCCAGCACCAGCTGGGGATAGTAGAGATGACGGGAAGTGATTAAATTTGGAATATCCCTGAGGGTATAAGAGGGTTAAGCAGAAAACAAGTCTTCAGTTCTTGAGTGCCAGTGATTGAGAAGTGGTTCTTAAGTGATCTCAACTCCTTCATTCCTCATTGATCAAGTACTAACTGCTGCATTCTGGACAGCATTCAGGAGATTCCAATTTTGACTTGGCATTTCACATATGTGATCTCCTTTACTCTTTAAAATAGCCATATGAAGTAGATATCTTTTTTTTTTTTTAAAGATTTTATTTATTTGACAGATAGAGACAGCGAGAGAGGGAACACAAGCAGGGGGAGTGGGAGAGGGAGAAGCAGGCTTTCCGCTGAGCAGGGAGCCCGACGCGGGCTCGATCCCAGGACCCTCGGATCATGACCTGAGCCGAAGGGAGATGCTTAACAACTGAGCCACCCAGGCACCCCTGAAGTAGGTATCTTTAACTTCACCAAAAATTATTATATATTATGAACTTTCAGAGTTGTTTGAGAACAGAGAACTCTGTGTATGTGTGTGTGTGTGTGTGCACTAGCAGTTTGATATCGACTCTTGTCCAGAAGTTCTATTCTATTTGAAAACTATACCATATGCTTTTTCTTTCAAAGTTTTTGATGATTTGTTTTGTTTTGGCATATGGTTCTTGATCCTGATGTCAGAGACCAGGACAGAATCAAGGGTGGATAAATGTAGTTGAGTCCGGGGATTCTGGAATGGAATTTTTACTTTTGGAATTTCCTTCTGTATTTAAAACATTAAATTATGGCCCAGAGAAGAGATGGTCTCCAGCTCTGCTCCAGATTTCCCTAAGCATCAGTGTCTTTTCATTGTGCCACCAGAAATGAAGAGCATCCTGAGAGATTATTCTAAATGAGGGAGTCAGAGCACAGTTTCTGTAGGATCATTAGTTGAAAGCAGAATGCCATTTTAGGTTTCCATTTCTGACATTTGGTTTTCAAAGATCTGTAAGATATGCAAGCAAAAGTGTGCCTGAGTGTCTAAAATGATCTGTTATCACTTCTATACAATTCTTTCAAAAATCTAATTGTTTAATAAAGAAAACTAAACCTGAAAATATAGTGCTGATCCCTTAGTATGCTCTTAGGATATGAAGAGGGTAATTTCTGTTTCTTGAACAATTATTCTGAGCGTCCACTACGCACTAGCCACTGTGCCAGAAACTGAAGCTACAAAAATAAGTCACAGACACCCAGTCCCAACTCTCATGGAGCTTTGAGTCTGTTAGAATAAGCCATCATTAATCAAGTGCCCATGCAAAAGTATACAGCTGCAAACTGGGAGATACTGTGTAGGAAAAAACAATACAAATGCTACTTTCATACTGAAAATGAATACGATCTTGCTATATGTATGTTTATGTCCTGAGAAAATTTAAAGAAAGAAAGAAATGAATTTTCAAAAATCTGAATATTCATAAACTTATGGCTAGAGCTATTAATTTGGAAGTTTCATTTTAAATCAAATAAACAATTGTTATTTCTTCATTAACAAAGCACAACCTTAGCATTTGACCTTTTTCTTTGTGTTGCTGCCATCTCACTGAGCTAGTGTGGCACATGGCATTTCTTTATATAACTCTGTCATTTCTGTGTCTTCATTCATTCATCCATTATTCTTTCAAGAAAGATTCTATTATCTTTTCTTAATTGCTAGGCTTTGGGTAAGTCTGAAAATTATATGATGAAAATAAAAATGACAGTTGTCATTAATTACATTCCTATTCTATGCCAAATATATACAGATATATTTAAAATCTCATTTAATTCTTTTAGTAAACTTGATATGCAGTTATCAGCCTTATTTAGTATGAAGAAACAAGGCCCAGAGAAGTTAGTAAATTACTCAAGGCCATGTACATGGTAGTTATCTAGAATTCAAATCAGGCTGATCTGGTTCTAACATCTACATCTTTTCATTAGGCTGTTTTAGCAAGGATAATACTGTGTGAACAACAGCTATATTACAAGGTGGTATGTGATGAGTGTCATGCTCCCACATTAAGATTGTAAATGGGGGTTAAAGTCTCCTTTTGCCACTTCTCTGAATCTGTCACATTCTTTGCAGCCCTCTTTACCCAGTACCATCTTTTCTTTCTCCTTTATGTAAAACCTGGAGAGTGATTATAAATCAAGTATAAAAAGACACTGCTGTCTCTTGAAGTGTTCTCTGCATACAAGTTTTATCATAAGTGTAAGAGACAGGTTTGCAGCATAAAGTACTTTTTTTTTAACCTTTCATTCCAATTTTCTTAAGAGACACTTTAATTGTGATTCAAGGCTGATTCAGTGTATCAAATAGGTATGCAATGTCATTTTCTTGTTTTTAGCAGTAATGACATATTTGATGACACTGCTCTCAATTTCACTGTTGATTTAGGAGGCTCATGAAGACCCATCTGGCAGCATCTTGTCAGCCAATGCCAGCTGGTGAGGCAAATGGTGATGGGGGCTCCAACTGTGTCTTCCCAACCTGGCATCAATTTGGATCACTTTTTGGTGTATACCATGCAAATGTGCACTCACAAGTAGTCTGCAATTATAGACATATTAATTCAATCACTATGACTAGAGTGGAGGGAAAAGAATAGTGAACTATATTAATATACTGCTATTTTGCAGAACTATTAAAAACCTCTTACACTCAACAAATATTTAAACTGAAGTTGACAAAGATAAAGCCATTGTTAACATGGTCCCCCCTTCTTGTAATTGTACCTGGATTTCTTCTCTTTCCCTGGAGGTCTGGTTTCCTGAATAATGCATATGTGTTCTAGGCCATAAAATGAGCATCGGATGGTTTAATCAGAATCTGTCATTCACTTTTGATCTTCAGCAAGTCACTTACACTCTAAGACCATCAGTTCCCTCTTTGGAAAAACGAGGGAAAATATGATCTGCCCTACCTACTTTTCAGTTTTAAAAAGAGAATATAAGTTAGTATATGCAAAGAGGGCTTTGTGACTAGTAACCCCCATACAAGTATTAGTAATCTTTCTGCTGCTCATTCCCAGGAAATATGGAAACTGACCACATAAGTAGATGAGTAACATTTTAACTGTAGAAATCATTTGAATGGAAGTTAATCTTACAAAACTTGATTGTGGCAAGTGCTTTAGGATTCGGGTATGCCACTTTCCTCATGGCAACTGAGAATCATACCTGGCTTATTTACTTTATTAGAAAATCAAAGAAAATATGAGATAAGTGCTATTTTGTCCTTTTTTCAGTATTTTCTTGATTGACGAGAAATGAGATGAGATATGGGGAAAAAATGTTTATCAGTATTGACCACCACTCACCTATAAACTTTGCTGCTAAATCAATTGTACTAACTTAGGTTTCTGAAGAATGTTAATTTTTTTGAATGTATAACATTTTAATAGGATATTATATTGTATTAATTCAGAAAGAAGCTATATATTTAAATAATATTTTAATAGTCTCTTGTGCCAAACTCTCTAAATTTACAAACACCACCAATATATATCACATTTTCTCATTCAGACCAAAAACGTGTTTCATTTTTTAAAATCTATTAACTAGTTAACTACTGAAAAAATAGTGGTTGATTTTTTAAAATTTTAAAAATATTTTTTTAACAATACTACTTTTATCTGTTTTTTTAATTTAATTAATTAACATATAATATATTATTAGTTTAGAGGTAGAGTTCAGGAATTGATCAGTCTTCTATAATACCCAGTGCTCATTAATGTCCATCACCCAGTTACCCCATCCCCCTACCCCCCCATCCAACAACCCTCAGTTTGTTTCCTATGATTAAGAATCTCTTATTTTTTGTCTCCCTCTCTGATTTCATCTTTTTATTTTTCTTCCCTTCCCCTATGATCCTGTTTTGTTTTGTAAAGTCCATATATGAGTGAGATCATATAATAATTGTCTTTCTCTGATTGATTTATTTCACTTAGCATAATACCTTCTAGTTCCATCCATGTAGTTGCAAATGGCAAGATTTCATTTTTTGGGGGGCTGAGTAGTATTCCATTGTATATATAAACTACATCTTCTTCATCCATTCATCTGTCAATGGACCTCTGTGCTCTTTCCAGAGTTTGGCTATTGTGGACATTGCTGCTATAAACAATGGGGTGCAGGTGCCCCTTCAGATCACTACAGTTGTATCTTTGGGGTAAATCCCTAGTAGTGCAATTGCTGGGTCATAGGATAGCTCTATTTTCAACTTTTTGAGGAACCTCCACACTGTTTTCCAAAGTGGCTGCATCAGCTCCCATTGCCACCAACAGTGTAAGAGGGTCCCCTTTCTCTGCATCCTCGTCAACATCTGTCATTTTCTGTATTGTTAATTTTAGCCATTTTGACCCATGTGAGGTGGTATCTCATTGTGATTTTGATTTGTATTTCCCTGAAGCCAAGTGATGTTGAACATTTTTCTATTTGTCTGTTGGACATTTGTATGTCTTCTTTGGAGAAATGTCTGTTCTTGTCTTTTGCCCATTTCTTGATTGGGTTGTTTGTTCTTTGGGTGTTGAGTTCTTTATAGATACTGGATATTTGCCTTTTAACTCATAAGACATTTGCAAATATATTCTCCCATTTTGTTGGTTGTCTTTTGGTTTTGTCAACTATTTCCTTTCCTGTACAAAAGCTTTTTATCTTGATGAAATCCCAATAGTTCATTTTTGCTTTTGTTTCCTTCGCCTTTGGAAGCATGTCCACCAAGAAGTTGCCATGGCCGAAGTCATAGAGGTTCTTGCCTGTCTTCTCCTCTACAATTTTGATGGATTCCTGTCCCACATTTATGTCGTTCATCCATTTTGAGTCTATTTTTGTGTATGGTGTAAGAGAATGGTCCAGTTTCATTCTTCTGCATGTGGCTGTCCAGTTTTCCCAACACCATTTGTTGAAGATGCTGTCTTTTTTCCATTGGATATTCTTTCCTGCTTTGTAAAGGATTAGTTGACCATAGAGTTTAGGGTCCAATTCTGGGTTTTCTATTCTGTCCCATTGATCTATGTGTCTATTTTTGTGCCAGTGCCATACGGTCTTGATGATTACAGCTTTGTAATAAAGCTTGAAATCCGGAATTGTGATGCCTCCAGCTTCGGTTTTCTTTTTCAACATTCTTTTGGCTATTTGGGGTCTTTTCTGGTTCCATACAATTTTAGGATTGTTTGTTCCAGCTCTGTGAAAAAAGCTGATGGTGTTTTGATAGGAGTTGCATTGAATGTATAGATTGCTCTAGGTAGCATAGACATTTTAACAATATTTGTTCTTCTAATCCATGAGCATGGAACATTTTTCCATTTCTTTGTGTGTTCCTCAATTTATTTCATAGGTGTTCTGTAGTTTTTAGAGTATAGATCCTTTACCTCTTTGGTTAGGTTTATTCCTAGGTATCTTACAGTTGTTGGTGCTGTTGTAAATGTGATCAACTCATTAATTTCCCTTTCTTCTGTCTCATTGACAGTGTGTAGAACTGCAACTGATTTCTGTGCATTGATTTTGTACTTTGCCAGTTTGCTGAATTCCTGTATGAGTTTTAGCAATTTTTTGGTGGAGTCTTTCAGGTTTTCCACATAGAGTATCATGTCATCTGTGAAGTGTGAGCGATTGACTTTTTTTTTTGCTGATTTAGATGCCTTTTATTT
This sequence comes from Neomonachus schauinslandi, assembly GCF_002201575.2. Taxonomy (NCBI): domain Eukaryota; kingdom Metazoa; phylum Chordata; class Mammalia; order Carnivora; family Phocidae; genus Neomonachus; species Neomonachus schauinslandi. The sequence continues at coordinate 50,806,028 of NC_058416.1, forward strand.
CTTTTTGTTGTCTTATTGCTGAGGCTAGGGCTTCTAGTTCTATGTTGAATAACAATGCTGGTAGTATACATCCCTGTCATGTTCCTGACCTTAGGGAAAAGCTCTCCGTTTATCCCCATTAGGAATGATATTCGCTGTGGGCTTTTCGTATATGCCTTTTATGCTATTGAGGTATGTTCCCTCTATCCCTACACTGTGAAGAGTTTTAATCAAGAAAGGATGCTATACTTTGTCAAATACTTTTTCTGCATCTATTGAGAGGATTGTATGGTTCTTGTCCTTTCTTTTATTATATGTAGTGTATCGCATTGATTGATTTGCAGGTATTGAACCACCCTTGCAGCCCAGGAATAAATCCCACCTGGTCGTGGTGAATAAATCCTTTTAAGGTACTGTTGGTTCCTATTGGCTAGTATCGTGGTGAGAATTTTTGCATCCATATTCATCAGGGATTTTGGTCTGTAATTGTCCTTTTTGGTGGGGCCTTGGTCTGGTTTTGGAATCAAGATAATGCTGGCCTCATAGAAAGAGTTTGGAAGTTTTCCTTCCATTTCTATTTTTTGAAACAGCTTCAGAAGAATAGGTATTAATCTTCTTTAAATGTTTGGTAGAAATCCCCCGGGGAAGTCACCTGGCCCTGGGCTTTTGTTTTTCGGGAGATTTTTGATTACTGCTTCAATTTCCTTGCTGGTTATGGGTCTGTTCAGGTTTTCTATTTCCCCCTGGTTCAGTTTTGGTAGTTTATACATCTCTAGGAATGCATCCGTTTCTTCCAAGTTGCTTAATTTGTTGGCATATAGTGGCTCATAATATATTCCTATAGTTTTTTATTTCTTCAGTGTTGGTTGGGATCTCTTCTCTTTCATTGATGATTTTATTTATTTGAGTCCTTTCTCTTTTCTTTTTGATAAGTCGGCCCAGGGGTTTACCAATCTTATTAATTCTTTCAAAGAACTAGCTCCTAGTTTAATTGATCTGTTTTACTGTTCTGTTGGTTTCTATTTCATTGATTTCTGCTCTAATCTTTTTTTTTATTATGTTATGTTAGTCACCATACATTACATCATTAGTTTTTGATGTAGTGTTCCATGATTCATTGTTTGTGTATAACACCCAGTGCTTCATGCAGAACGTGCCCTCTTTAATACCCATCACCAGGCTAGCCCATCCTCCCACCCCCCTCCCCTCTAGAACCCTCAGTTTGTTTTTCAGAGTCCATTGTCTCTCATGGTTCACCTCCCCCTCCGATTTCCCCCCTTCATTCTTCCCCTCCTGCTATCTTCTCTTCTTCTTCTTCTTCTTCTTTTTTTTAACATACAATGTCTTATTTATTTCAGAGGTATAGATCTGTGATTCAACAGTCTTGCACAATTCACAGTGCTCACCATAGGACATACCCTCCCCAATGTCTATCACCCAGCCACTCCATCCCTCCCACCCCCACCACTCCAGCAGACCTCAGTTTGTTTCCTGAGATTAAGAATTCCTCATATCAGTGAGGTCATATGATACATGTCTTTCTCTGTTTGACTTATTTCACTCAGCGTAATACCATCCAGTTCCATCCACGTCATTGCAAATGGCAAGATCTCATTCCTTTTGATGGCTGCAGAATATTCCATTGTATATATATATATATATATATACCACTTCTTCTTTATCCATTCATCTCTTGATGGACATCTTGCCTCTGTCCAGTTTGGCTATTGTGGACAATGCTGCTATAAACATCAGAGTGCACATACCCCTTTGGATCACTACATTTGTATCTTTGGGGTAAATACCCAGTAGTGCAATTGCTGGGTCGTATGATAGCCCTATTTTCAATTTTTTGGGGAACCTCCATACTGTTTTCCATAGTGGCTGCCCCAGCTTGCATTCCCACCAACAGTGTAGGAGGGTTCCCCTTTCTCTGCATCTCCACCAACATCTGTCGTTTCCTGACCTGTTCATTTTAGCCATTCTGACTGGTGTGAGGTGATATCTCATTGATGATTTGATTTAGATTTCTCTGATGCTGAGTGATGTTGAGCACTTTTTTGTGTGTCTGTTGGCCATTTGGATGTCTTCTTTGGAAAAATGTCTGTTCATGTCTTCTGCCCATTTCTTGATAGGATCATTTGTTCTTTGGGTGTTGAGTTTGATAAGTTCTTTATAGATTTTGGATACTAGCCCTTTATCTGATATGTCATTTGCAAATATCTTCTCCCATTCTGTCAGTTGTCTTTTGGTTTTGTTGACTGTTTCCTTTGCTGTGCAAAAGCTTTTATCTTGATGAAGTCCCAATAGTTCATTTTTGCCCTTGCTTCCCTTGCCTTTGGCAATATTTCTAGGAAGAAGTTGTTGTTGCTGAGGTTGAAGACGTTGCTGCCTATGTTCTCCTTTAGGATTTTGATGGACTCCTATCTCACATTGAGGTCTTTCAACCATTTTGAGTCTATTTTTGTGTGTGGTGTAAGAAAATGGTCCAGTTTCATTCTTCTGCACGTGGCTGTCCAATTTACCCAACACCATTTGTTGAAGAGACTCTTTTTTCCATTGGACATTCTTTCCTGCTATGTCAAAGATTAGTTGACCATAGAGTTGAGGGTCCATATCTGGGTTCTCTATTCTGTTCCATTGATCTGTGTGTCTGTTTTTATGCCAGTACCATACTATCTTGATGATGACAGCTTTGTAATAGAGCTTGAAGTCCGGAATTGTAATGACACCAGGTTTGCTTTTCTTTTTCAACATTCCTCTGGCTATTTGGAGTCTTTTCTGGTTCCATACAAATTTTAGGATTATTTGTTCCATTTCTTTGAAAAAAGTGGATGGTATTTTGATAGGGATTGCATTGAATGTGTAGATTGCTCTAGGTAGCATTGACATCTTCACAATATTTGTTCTTCCAATCCATGAGCATGGAACATTTTTCCATTTCTTTGTGTCTTCCTCAATTTCTTTCATGAGTATTTTATAGTTTTCTGAGTAGAGATCCTTTGCCTCTTTGGTTAGATTTATTCCTAGGTATCTTATAGTTTTGGGCACAGTTGTAAATGGGATTGACTCCTTCATTTCTCTTTCTTCTGTCTTGTTGTTGGTGTATAGGAATGCCACTGATTTCTGTGCATTGATTTTATATCCTGCCACTTTACTGAATTCCTGTATGAGTTCTAGCAGTTTTGGAGTGGAGGCTTTTGGGTTTTCCACATAAAGTATCATATCATCTGCAAAGAGTGAGAGTTTGACTTCTTTGCTGATTTGGATGCCTTTTATTCCTTTTTGTTGTCTGATTGCTGTGGCTAGGACTTCTAATACTATGTTGAATAGCAGTGGTGATAGTGGACATCCCTGCCGTGTTCCTGACCTTAGGGTTAAAGCTGTCAGTTTTTCCCCATTGAGAATGATATTTGCTGTGGGTTTTTCATAGATGGCTTTTATGATATTGAGGTATGTACCCTCTATCCTATACTCTGAAGAGTTTTGATCAAGAAAGGATGCTGTACTTTGTCAAAAGCTTTTTCTGCATCTATTGAGAGGATCATATGGTTCTTGTTCTTTCTTTTATTAATGTATTGTATCACATTGATTGATTTGCAGATTTGAACCAATCTTGCCGCCCAGGAATAAATCTCACTTCGTTGTGGTGAATAATCCTTTTAATGTACTGTTGGATCCTATTGGCTAGTATTTGGTGAGAGTTTTTGCATCCATGTTCATCAAGGATATTTGTCCGTAATTCTCCTTTTTGATGAGTTCTTTGTCTGGTTTTGGGATCAAGGTAATGGTGGCCTCATAAAACGAGTTTGGAAGTTTTCCTTCCATTTCTATATTTTGGAAGTTTCAGAAGAACAGGTATTAATTCTTCTTGAAATGTTTGGTAGAATTCTCCTGGGAAGCCACCTGGCCCTGGGCTCTTGTTTGTTGGGAGATTTTTGATGACTGCTTTGATGACAATTGTTCGATCTTCTTGTTGGATAGACCCTTTAAGTAAGATATAGTGTCTTTCCTCATCTCTTATTACAGTCTTTGGTTTAAAATCTAATTTGTCTGATATAAGGATTGCCACCCCAGCGTTCTTTTGGTGTCCATTAGCATGGGAAATGGTTTTCCATCCCCTCACTTTCAATCTGGGGGTGTCTTTGGGTCTAAAATGAGTCTCTTGCAGACAGCATATCGATGGGTCTTGTTTTTTTATCCAATCTGATACCCTGTGTCTTTTTTTGGGGCATTTAGCCCATTTACATTCATGGTAACTATTGAAAGATATGAATTAAGTGCCATTGTATTGCCTATAAGGTGACTGTTACTGTATATTGTCTGTGTTCCTTTCTGGTCTATGTTGCTTTTAGGCTCTCTCTTTCCTTAGAGGACCCCTTTCAAGATTTCTTGTAGGGCTGGTATCGTGTGCAAATTCCTTTACTTTTTGTTTGTCCTGGAAGCTTTTTATCTCTCCTTCTATTTTCAATGACAGCCTAGCTGGATATAGTATTCTTGGCTGCGTATTTTTCTCATTTAGTGCTCTGAAGATATCCTGCCAGTCCTTTCTGGCCTGCAAGGTCTCTGTGGATAGGTCTGTTGCCAATCTAATGTTTCTACCATTTTCGGTTACAGATCTCTTGTCCTGAGCCGCTTTCAGGATTTTCTCTTTGTCTCTGAGACTCGTAAGTTTTACTATTAGGTGTCGGGGTGTTGACCTATTTTTAATGATTTTGAGGGGGGTTCTCTGTGCCTCCTAGATTTTGATGCCTGATTCCTTCCCCAAATTAGGGAAATTCTCTGCTATAATTTGCTCCAGTATACCTTCTGCCCCTCTTTCTCTTTCTTCTTCTTCTGGGATCCCAATTATTCTAATGTTGTTTTGTCTTATAGTATTGCTTATCTCTCGAATTCTGTCCTCGTTATCCAGTAGTTATTTATCTCTCTTTTCTCAGCTTCTTTATTTTCCATCATTTGGTCTTCTATATCACTGATTCTCTCTTCTGCCTCATTTATCCTAGTAGGTAGAGCCTCCATTTTTGATTGCACCTCATTAATAGCCTTTTTGATTTCAACTTGGTTAGATTTTAGTTCTTTTATTTCTCCAGAAAGGGTTTCTCTAATAACTTCCATGCTTTTTTCAAGCCCAGCTAGTATCTTTAAAATCATCTTTCTGAACCCTTTTTCTGACATCTTATTAATGTCCATATTGGTTAGGTCCCTGGCAGTTGGTACTGTCTCTCGTTCTTTTTTTTGAAGTGATTTTTTCCATCTTGTCATTTTGTCCAGGGGAGAATAGATGAATGAGAGAACAAAATGCTAACAGGGTAACAATGTCCCCAGAAAATATACACTAAACAAATCAGAAAAGACCTGAAAGTGGGGGAAAAGGAAGATAAAGAAAGAAAATAGAAAAAAATAATAAAAATAAAAAGATAAAAACAAACAAAAACAAAACAGAACAACAAAAAAAACAGAATATGATCAAATATGATCAGGCTGGTGCATAGTTCAGTGCCACACACTAGATTTTGGGTGTATTTTGTTCTGTTAGAAGGCAGTGCCTCCCAAAATTTTAAAAGTAGGAAAAACTTATATATGTACAAAAATAAGGGTTAATATGATGAAAGGATGGAATATGATTGTAAAGATGAAAATTATAAAAAATTTTATAAAAGGAATTGATAAAATAAGAAGTTGTTTTAAAAAAGAAAGAAGAGGATTTTTTAAAAAAAGGGAGAGAATGTGATCAGTCCAGAGACTAGAACAGAGCCATACACTAGAGATTTAGGGTATATTTTTATCTGTTAGGATAAACTATATCTCAAAATTTTAAAGAGAGAACAACTTATATATATATACCAAAAATAAGGTTAACTACTATGAAGGGATAGAATATGACTCTAAAAATGAAAAATAAAAAATATTTTTAAAAAAAGAGATTGTTAAGATGTTGATTAAAAAAAGGAAAAAAATTCTAAAAAAAAAAGGCAGTTGAAAAAAAATTAACTTTGAAAGACTAAAGAAACATGGTAATAAAGCCATGAATTCTATGGGCTTTATTCCCCTAGTGCTGGAGTTCTGCCGTTCTCATGGATCGGTAAACTTGGTCTTGGCTGGCTGTTCTTGCTGATCTTCTGGGGGAGGGGCCTGTTGTCGTGGTTCCCAAATATCTTTGCCAGAGGTGGAATTGCCCTGCCCTTGCTGGTCCAGGTTAAGTAATCTCTCAGGTTTGCTCCTGGGAGCTTTTGTTCCCTGCAAGGTTTCTGTACAGCTTTGGAGGACGAGAGTGAAAATGGTGGCCTCCCAATCTCTTCCCTGGAGGAGCCGAGGACTCAGGGCCCCACTCCTCAGTGCGCCCCCAGAGAAAAGCAGTCAGTCACTCCTGTCTCCCTGGTCTCCGGGCGCACTCCATGCTCACCTGGCCTGTGACCAAGTGTTTCTATCTCTGGCACATGACTGCATTTGGAACCTCCAAACCCAGCAGATCCCTGAAGTGCGCTCCTGTGCTGCTCCTCCCGTGGGAGGAAGGAGAGTCTCCCACTGCTAGAAGAGCAGTGGCCTGACTATGCCGTGGATCATGGTTTATGGCAACCACGAGCTGAGAGCCCACTCCTCGGCTCCGTCTCTGCAGCTGGCTTCCCTGCTGTGATACCTGGGAGCTCTGCTGCACTCAGGCACCTCCGGTCTTTCTGTGACCCCAAAGGTCCTGAGACCACACTGTCCCAGTGAGGGTTCCACCCCCCACTTATCCACTGGAGCAACGTCCCTCAGTGGGGCAGACTTCTAAAAGTCTGATTTTGTGCTCGGCTGCTCTATCACTTGGCAGAAGCGGCCAACAGAGGCCCTCTCCCCCGCCATCTATCCTCCCGAATATCGAGTATCACCTCAGATTCACTTCTCAGCACATCCTACCTTCCAGAAAGTGGTATTTTTCTGTTTAGAGAGTTTTTGCTATTCTTTTTTTCGATCTCCTGTTGAGTTCATAGGTGTTCAGAATGGTTTGATCCCTATCCAGCTGAATTCCTGGGACCAGACGAAATCCAGGTCTCCTACTCCTCCACCATCTTGCTCCTCCCTGATTTCTGCTCTTATCTTTATTAATTCTCTTCTTCTGCTGGGTTTAGGCTTCATTTGCTGTTCTTTCTCCAGCTCCTTTAGGTGTAAGTTTAGGTTGTGTATTTGAGACCTTTCTTGTTTCTTGAGAAAGGCTTGTATTGCTATATACTTTCCTCTTAGGACCACCTTTGCTGCATCCCAAATATTTTGAACAGTTGTGCTTTCATTTTCATTTGTTTCCATGAATTTCCTGGTTGACCCATTCATTCCTTAGTAGGATGCTCTTTAGCCTTCATGTATTTGAGTTCCTTCCAAATTTCCTCTTGTGATTGAGTTCCAGTTTCAAAGCATTGTGGTCCAAAAATATCCAAGGAATGATCCCTATCTTTCAGTACTGGTTGAGACTTGTTTTTTTTAGGTTACATTAGTCACCACAATGTACATCATTAGTTTTTGAAGAAGTGTTCCATAATTCATTGTTTGTATGTAACACCCAGTGCTACATGCAATACATGCCTCCTTAATACCCATTACCAGGCTAACCCATCCCTCCACCCCCCTCCCCTCTAAAACCATCAGTGTGTTTCTCTGAGTCCATAGTTTCTCAAGGTTTTTCTCCCTCTCTGATTCTAACCCCTCATTTTTCCCTTCCTTCTCCTAATGTCCTCCATGCTATTCCTATGTTCCACAAATAAGTGAAACCATATGATAATTGATTTTCTCTGCTTGACTTATTTCACTTAGCATAATCTCCTCCAGTCCCATCCATGTTGATGTAAAAGTTGGGTATTCATCCATTCTGATGGCTGAGTAATATTCCATCGTATATATGGACCACATTTTCTTTATGCATTTATCTGTTGAAGGGCATCTCAGCTCTTTCCACAGTTTGGCTATTGTGGACATTGCTGCTAATGAACATTGGGGTGCACATGGCCCTTCTTTTCACTACATCTGTGTCTTTGGGTAAATACTTAGTTGTGCAATTGCTGTGTCATAGGGTAGCTCTATTTTTAACTTTTTGAGGAACCTCAACACTGTGTTCCAAAGTGGCTGTACCAACTTGCATTCTCACCAACAGTGTAAGAGCATTCCCCTTTCTCCACAACCTCTCCAATATTTGTTTTTTCTTGCCCTGCCAATTTTTGCCATTCTAACTGATGTAAGGTGGTATCTCAATGTGGTTTTGATTTGAATTTCCCTGAGGCTAATGATGATGAACATTTTTTTATGTGTCTGTTATGTTTTCTTTGTATGACTTCTTTGGAGAAGTGTCTGTTCATGGCTTCTGCCCATTTTTTGACTTGATTATTTGGTTTTTGAGTGTTCATTTTGAGAAGTTCTTTATAGATCTTGGATATTAGCCCTTTATCTGTAGTGTCATTTACAAATATCTTCTCCCATTCTTTGGGGTGCCTCTTTGTTTTGTTCCTGGTTCCTTTGCTGTGGAGAAGCTTTGTATCTTGATTAAGTTCTAAAAGTTCATTTTCTCTTTTGTTTCCCTTGCCTTTGGAGACGTGTCTTGAAAGAAGTTGCTGTGGCCGATGTTGAAGGGGATACTGTCTATGTTCTCCTCTAGGATTTTGTTGGATTCCTGTCTTACATTGAGGTCTTTCATCCATTTTGAGTTTATCTGTGTATGGTGTAAGAGAATGGTCAGGTTTCATTCTTCTGTATAAAGCTGTCCAATTTTCCCAGCACCATTTATTGAAGAGACTGTCTTTTTTCCATTGGATATTTTTTCCTGCTATGTCAAAGATGAGTTGACCATCGAGTTGAGGGTCCATATCTGGGCTCTCTATTCTGTTCCATTGGTCTATGTGTGCCATGGTACCAGTACCATGTTGTCTTGGTGATCACGACTTTGTAATATAGCTTGGAATCAGGCAATGTGATGTCCCCACCTTTGTTTTTCTTTTTCTACATTTCCTTGGTGATTCAAGGTCTTTTGTGACTCCATACAAATTTTAGGATTGTTTGTTCCAGCACTTTGAAAAATGCCATTGGTATTTTGATCAGGATGGGGTTGAAGGTATAGATTGCTCTGGGCAGCATAGACATTTTAACAATGTTTATTCTTCCAATCCATGAGCATGGAATGTTTTTCCATCGTTTTGTGTCTTCTTCAATTTCTTTCATCAGTGTTCTGTAGTTCCTAGAGTATAGATCCTTTACCTCTTTGGTTAGGTTTATTCCGAGGTATCTTATGGTTTTTGGTGCTATTGTAAATGGAATCAATTCTCTAATTTCTCTCTCTACAGTTGCGTTGTTAGTGTATAAGAAAGCAACTGATTTCTGTGAATTGATTTTGTATCCTGCCACATTACTGAATTGCTGGATGAGTTCTAGTAATTTGGCAGGGGAGTCTTTTGGGTTTTCCACATAAAGTATCATGTCGTCTGTGAAGGGAGAGAATTTGACTTCTTCTTTGCCAATTTAAATACCTTTTATTTGTTTTTGTTGTCTGATTGCTGTTGCTAGGACTTCCAGTACTATGTTGAACAATAGTGGCGAGAGCATCCTTGTCGTGTTCCTGATCTTAAGGGAAAGGCTCTCAGCTTTTCCCCATTGAGAATGATATTTGCAGTGGGATTTTCTTAGATGGATTTTATGAAATTGATGAATGTTCCCTCTATCCCTATAGTCTGAAGAGTTTTAATCAGGAAATGATGCTGTATTTTGTCAAATGCTTTTTCCTTCATCAATTGAGAGGACCATTTGGTTCTTCTCTCTCCTCTTAATGTGTTCTATCACACTGATTGATTTGTGAATGTTGAACCACCTTTGCATCCCAGGGATAAATCCCACTTGGTTGTAGTGAATGATCCTTTTAATGTACTGTTGGATCCTATTAGCTAGGATTTTTGTTGAGAATTTTGCCATCCATATTCATCAGGGATAACAGTCTGAAATTCTCCTTTTTGATGGGGTCTTTGCCTGGTTTGGGGAGCAAGGTAATGCTGGCCTCATAGAATGAGTCTGGAAGTTTTCCTTTTGTTTCTATTTTTTGAAACAGCTTCAGTAGAATAGGTATTATTTCTTCTTTGAATGTTTGGTAGAATTCCCCAGGGAATCCATCAGGCCCTGGACTCTTGTTTTTTGGGAGGTTTTTGATCACTGCTTCAATCTCGTTACTGGTTATTGGCCTATTCAGGTTGTCAGTTTCTTCCTGTTTCAGTCTTGGCAGTTTATAGGTTTCCAGGAAGGCTTCTATTTCTTCCAGGTGCTTAATTTATTGGCATATAGTTGTTGATAATAATTTCTGATAATTGTTTCTATTTCCTTAGTGTTAGTCGTGATCTCTCCCCTTTCATTCATAATTTTATTAATTTGGGTCCTTTCTTTTTTCTTTTGGATAAGTCTGGCCAGGGATTTATCAATCTTATTAATTCTTTCAAAGAATGAGCTTCTAGTTTCATTGATTTGTTCTACTGTATTCTGGTTTCTAATCCATTGATCTGTGCTGTAATCTTAGTTATTTCTCTTGTAATGTGTGGCTTAGGCATCATTTGTTGCTTTTTCTGCAGTTCTTTAAGGTGTAAAGTTAGTTGGTGAATTCGGGATTTTTCTATTTTTTTGAATGAGGCTTGGATGGCTATGTATTTCCCCCTTAGGACCACCTTTGCAGTATCCCATAAGTTTTGGACCCATGTGTTTTTTTTCTCATTGGTTTCCATGAATTGTTTAAGTTCTTTGATTTCCTGGTTGACCCAAACATTCTTGAGCAGAGTGGTCTTTAGCTTCCAAGGGTTTGAATTTCTTCCAATTGTTTTCTTGTGATTGAGTTCCAGTTTTAAAGCATTAGTGTCTGAGAATATGCAGGGTGTAATCTCAGTTTTTGGTATCGGTTGAGATCGGATTTGTGACCCAGTATGTGGTCTATTCTGGAGAAAGTTATGTGTGCATTCAGAAGAATGAGTATTCTGTTATTTTAGGATGGAACATTCTGTATATATGTATGAGGTCTACTTGGTCCAGTGTGTCATTCAAAGCTCTTGTTTCTTTGTTGATTTTCTGCTTAGATGATCTGTCTACTGCTGAGAGTGGAGTATTGAGGTCTCCTACAATTAATGTATTATTATCAGTATGTCTTTTTATTCTGGTTAACAGTTGGTTTATGTAGTTGACTGCTCCCATATTAGTGGCAGATATTTACAGTTGTTAGATCTTCTTATTGGATAGACCCTTTAAGAATGATATCAGACAAAGGGCTAGTATCCAAAATCTATAAAGAACTTTTCAAACTCAACACCCAAAGTACAAATGATCCAATCAAGAAATGGCCAGAGGACATGAACAGACATTTTTCCAAAGAAGACATACAGATGGCCAACAGACCTATAAAAAAGTGCTCAACATCACTCAGCATCAGGGAAATCCAAATCAAAACCTCAATGAGATACCACCTCACACTAGTCAGAATGGCTAAAATGAACAAGTCAGGAAATGACAGATGTTGGCAGGGAGTCAGAGAAAGGGGAACCCTCCTACACTGTTGGTGGGAATGCAAGCTGGTGTAGCCATTCTGGCAAACAGCATGGAGGTTCCTCAAAAAATTGAAGATAGAGCTACCATATGACCTAGCAATTGCACTACTGGGTATTTACCCCAAAGATACAAATGTAGGGATCCGAAGGGGTACATGCACCCCAATGTTTATAGCAGCAGTGTCCACAATAGCCAAACCATGGAAAGAGCCTAGATGTCCATTGACAGATGAATGGATAAAGCAGTGGCATATATATACAATGGAATATTATGCAGCCATCAAAAGGAATGAAATCTTGCCTTTTGCAACAACGTGGATGGAACTGGAGGGTGTCATGCTGAGCGAAATAAGTCAATCAGAGAAAGACATGTATCATATGACCTCACTAATATGAGGAATTCTTAATCTCAGGAAACAAACTGAGGGTTGCTGGAGTGGTGGGGGGTGGGAGGGATGGGGTGGCTGGGTGATAGACATTGGGGAGGGTATGTGCTATGGTGAGCACTCTGAATTGTGTAAGACTGTTGAATCACAGAGCTGTACCTCTGAAACAAATAATACATTATATGTTTAAAAAAAGAAGAAGAAGAAAAGAAGAAGAAGAAGAAGGAGAAGAAGAAGGAGAAGAAGAAGAAGAAGAAGGAGGAGGAGGAGGAGGAGTAGTAGGAGGAGGAGGAGGAGAGGAAAGAAGATGAAGAAGAAGAAGAAAGAAGAAGAAGAAAGAAGAAGAAGAAGAAAAGAAGAAGAAAAGAAGAAGAAGAGGAAGAAGAAAGTAGAAGAAGAGGAAGAAGAAGAAGAAGAAAAAGAAGAAGAAGATGATAGCATAAAGGGAAGAATGAAGGGGGGGAAATTGGAGGGGGAGATGAACCGTGACAGAGACTATGGACTCAGAGAAACAAACTGAGGGTTCGGGGCGGGGGTGGAGGGATGGGTTAGCCTGGTGATAGGTATTAAAGAGGGCACGTACTGAATGGATTACCAGGTATTATACGCAAACAATGAATCATGGAACACTACATCAAGAAAAAAAAATGATATGGTGTCCTCCTGTGTCTCTAAGTACAGTCTTTAGCTTCAAATATAATTTGTCTGATATGAGAATTGCCACCCCAGCTTTCTTTGAGGTCTTTTGGCATGAAAGATGGATCTCCATCCCTTCACTTTCAGTCTGGATGTATCTTTAGGTTCAAAATGAGTCTCTTGTAGACTGCTTATGGTTGGGTCCTGTCTTTTTATCCAATCTGCAACCCTGTGCTGTTTTATGGGAGGATTTAGGCTGTTCACGTTGAGAGTGATTATTGAAAGATATGAATTTATTGTTATCATCTTGCCTGTGAAGATCTTGTTTTTTAGATTGTCTCTGTAAATTTCTGTTCTATATCACTCTTGGGATCTCTCTCCTTTTATAGAATCCCCTTTAATAGTTCTTGCAGGATCGGCTTAGTGATCACATATTCTTTCAGTTTCTGCCATTCTTGGAAGCTTTCCATATCTCCATTCATTCTAAATGACAGCCTTGCCAGATAAAGTATTCTTGGCTGCATGTTCTCCTCGTTTAGTACCCCGAATATGTCTTGCCAGGCCTTTCTGGCTTGCCAGGTCTCTGTGGATAGGTCTGATGTTATTCTGATGTTCCTCCCTCTGTATGTAAGGCATCTCTTCCCCCTAACTGCCCTTAAGATGGTTTTCTTGGTTCTAAGATTTGCACGTTTTACTATTACATGCTGGGGCATTGGTCTGTTCTCCTCGATCTTTGGAGGGGTCCTCTCTGCCTCTAGGACACAAATGCTTGTTTCATTCCCCAGATTAGGGAAGTTCTCAGCTACAATTTGCTCAAATATATCTTCTAGTCCTGTCTCTCTCTCCATCTCCTCAGGAATCCCAATAATTCTGACATTGGAACGTTTCATGGCATCACTTATTTCTCTCATTCTGTTTTCATGGATTTTAAGCTGTTTATCCCAGGCCTCCTTGTTTTCTTTCTTTTCTATCAGTTTTTCTTCTAGATCACTAATTCATTCTTCTGTCTCATTTACCCTAGCTCTTACAGTATCCAGATTAGATTGGATCTCATGGATAGCATTTTTAAGTTCTGCCAGTTCAGCTCTCATTTCTGCCCTTAGGGACTCTATGTTGCCATTATTTGATTTCTCCATTCTAGCTATCATCTTCATAACTGTTACCCTGAAGTCTATTTCCAACATCTTGCTTATATCTATATCCATTTGTAAATCTGTGGTAGAAGTCACGGTCTCTGAGTCTTTCCTATTTTGGGGGTTCCTCCTCTTGGTCATTCTGTTGAGGGGTGGTTGAGGGAATGTACAGAGTCCAAATTATTGACCACAACCCAAGCAAGATGCACCTGTTTTATAGGGACCTTAGGGTTGTCTGGGGGAAGGGGCCTGCATGTGTTACTCAGGCAATCCTGTTTAGGCAGAGTTGCCCTGCCCCCTGTGTGGGGAGTGGATGGGCTCAGTGAAAACCGGTTTTTTGGGGCTTTTGTTCTCTGACAGCTTTCCCTGGTGGCTTTCTGCATCTCTTCCGAGAGTGAGAGCAGAAGTGACCATTTCCAACCCTCTGCCTCAGAGCAGGGAGATCTCAATCTGTTCTTCAGTGAGCTCTCCAGGCCACACTGTCTCCATTTTTGTCTGTGCTGCTAAAACCCCAGTGTCCTGGGTTGTGTACTCCATGGCAGCACTCCCAGCCCTTGCTTCCAGGTTCAGGTACGTCTCTGCCCTTTGTGCTTCTAGAACCACCAGCTGCCCCCAGTTTCCACGTGCACCCCTGCAGCTCCAAGTTTTACTGGGGGGCTGCCCTAAATTCCTTTCCCCATGACTACGGGTCTGTGAATCTGTGCCTGGTCCCCAGCTGGGGAGGTCTTTGTAGTCCAGTGGTGCAGGATCCCAGAGGCTCCCTCCCCCTTCCATTTATCTTCTGATATCTGCCCACAGAATCATGGCTCCCCGCTTCATACCTTAAGACTAACCGCAGGGGATATTCTGTTTGTAGAGATCTGGATATATCTTCTTACATCTCAGGCTGATTTTGTGGGTGTTCAGAGTGGTCTGGTAGATATCCAGCTCTATTCAGGGGACAGATTGAAATAGGGCCCCTTACTCCTCCGCCATCTTTGCAACGTTTGGAGCAGACTTCTAAAGATTTTTTTTTAAATTAATTTATTTAAGATAGATAGAGAGAGAGCACAGGTAGGAAGAGCAGCAGGCAGAGGGAGAGGGAGAAGCAGGCTCTCCTTTGAGCAGGGACCCCAATGTGGTGCTCGATCCCAGGACCCTGGGATCATGACCTGAGTCAAAGGCAGCTGCTTAATTGGCTGAGCCACCCAGGCAACCTGGAGCACACTTCTATAAGTTCCAATTTTGTGCTCAGCTGCTATATCACTTTCTGGTAGCCAGCTTACAGAAGCTCCCTTCCCCCAAAGTTTATCTTCTGATATATCTCCTCAGATTCACTTCTCTGCACCTCCTACCTTGCAAAAAGTGGTCATTTTTGATTTGTAGAGTTGCAGCCATTCTTTTCTTGGATCTCTGGTTGAGTTCACAGGTGTTCAGAATGAGTTGATAGGTATTGATTGGTCAGTTCCTTGGACGAGACAAAATTAAGGTCTCCTACTCCTCCCTGGTCTTGGACTCACCAAGCAAGAATGTTAATTTTTGCATATTTCTTGTTTGGGTCTTTCTTAGTTTTCTGTTTTCAATAAAATTGTTAGTGAATGTACTTTATTAGTTTTATGAAGAAATAGCTACCTATATTTCCTTTGTAATAAAAATAATAGTAAAAATCTTTTAAGCATTTAACTCTGGTAGGTATGTGTAAAACATTTACGTATAATATCTCAATCCTCACAACAAATTTATAATGCAGGCATTCTTATTCCATTGTCCTTGATTTAGAGATGAAGAACTCAAGACTTAGAGATATTTCAGTAAACTTACTCAAGGTCATCTGACAAAAAAGAAAGGGAAGTGGAATTGTAAAAATCATTTGAAACTAGATTCAGCACTTCTTTTAAACATTCTTTTTTTTTAAGATTTATGTATTTATTTTAGAGAGAGAGAGAGCATGAGTGGGGTTGGGGGGAGAACAGAAGGACAGAGAGAGAGACCTAGACTCCCCACTGAGCACAGAGCTCCATGCAGTGCTTGATCCCAGGACCCCAAGATCATGACCTGAGCTGAAATCAAGAGTTGCCTCCTTAACTGACTGAGCCACCCAGGTGCTCCTAGAGGAAATGGTGAAATTGCTGTGGAAAACAGTATGAAGTTTCCTTAGAAAACTAAAGATTGAACTACCATATAATCCTTCAATACACTGTTGAGTATTTACCGAAAAAATTTGAAATCAGGATCTCAGAAAGATATTAGAATTCCCGTGTTCATTACAGCATTATTTATAATAGCAAAGATATGGAAACAACCTAAAATATCCATTAATGGATAAATGAATAAGGAAAATAGGCCATATTATTTACCCTTAAAAAAAGAAGGAAATCTTGCTGTTTGCAATAATATGTCAAGTGTTAGTGCTGATGTGTAGAAACTGGAAGTTTTTGTACAATGTTGGTTGCCTTTTTGATAATAGCAATCCTAACAGGTGTGAGATGATATTTTATTGTGGTTTTGATTTGTTTTCACTGATTAGTAGTAATGTTGAATATCTTTTCATATATGTGTTGGTCATTTGTCTTCTTCAGAGAAATGTCTATTCAAAGTCTTTAAACTCATTTTTTTTTTTTGCTATTAGGCTGTAGCAGTTTCATCTATATTTTGGAAATCAACCTCATATCAAATATATGGTTTGCAGACATATTCTCCTATTCCATGGGCTTCCTTTTCATTCTATGGTTTCCTTTGCTGTACAGAAGTTTTTTAGTTTGATCTAGTTCCACTTGTCTATTTTTGCTTTTCTCACCTGCAGTTTTGATATCTTATTTGTGAAATCATTACCAAGACCAATGTCAAGAAGCTTTTTCTCTATGTTTTCTTCTAGAAGTTTTACAGTTTCAGGTTTTACATTTAGGTTTTTAATATATTTTGAGTTGAATTTTGTGTGTGGTGTAAGACAAACATCCAATTTCATTCTTCTGCATGTAGATATCTAGTTTATCCAACAGCATTTGTTGAGAGACTATCCTTTCCTCATTATGTATTGTTGGCACCCTTGTTAAAGATCAGCTGACTATACAGGCAGGGTTTTATTTTTGGACTCTATATTCTGTTTCATTATTGCATTTTTATGCCAACACTATACTGTTTGTATTACTCTATGTTTCTAATATAATTTGAAATCAGGAAGAGTGATGCCTCCATCTGTTTGTAGAGATCTGGATATATCTTCTTACATCTCAGGCTGATTTTGTGGGTGTTCAGAGTGGTCTGGTAGATATCCAGCTCTATTCAGGGGGCCAGTTGAAATAGGGTCCCTTACTCCTCCGCCATCTTTGCAATGTTTGGAGCAGACTTCTAAAGATTGTTTTGGCTGTGCTGGGTACTTTTTGAATTGTTCTGTATGAATTTTATAATTGTTTATTCTATTTTTGGAAAAATTTGATTGGAATTTTAATAGAGATTGCATTTAATCTGTAGATCACTGTGGGTAGTATGGACATTTAAAGAATATTAAATCTTCTAGTCTATGGGTGGTTGCTAGTCTTACCTTGGATTTCAGAAATGAAAGGGCGGTGAGAAAAATGATGTTTAGGACTGAAGATAGGTTCAAAAACTGAAAAGAGAGCAAGACTTAGGCAAAAGTGGGAACATCAGGAATGAGCTAAAGATGCAAAGGGATGGCAACCTATGGGATGCTAACGTGGAGAAAGTTGGATAATGAAGGACAGTTGAAGGCAGAGTAGGGAAAATCCTCTGAAACTAGTGTGGGACAAATGCCTCAATTGAGAGGGAGCTAAAGCCTCTCTACACAGACTGACATTTTGAGAATTGGCCAAAAACGTTAGAGACAATAAGTTTTGATTATTTCCAGTAAGGAAGAAGAAAATCTAAATAACCAATTATATATTTTAAATAAATTTTAAAAGGAGTAAAATTTATAAAATCTCAAGTTATAGATATCTTTCAAATTGATATTTAAACTTCATTTATACAGATCATTGAAAAAGGACCTCGTTTAAAACAGCATGGAGGGAAAGATCAGATTCTATTTAATAAAGAAAGAGATGAATACATAATACAACTATTAAGGCTCCTGAATATATGGTTCCTGAAAGAAATATTGCCAGTGGAAAAATAATTACATTTTTGTTTAAAATAAATGGAAGAAGCCCGCCTAAGTTTCCTTTGAATTCTTTATTGAAAAGACATTAATTAGTAGAGTGGAATTCTCCTATAAGTTGAAATGGATAGAGAACAAACGGGTTGGTGGAGGGTGGTGCATGGGGGATGGGTTAGATGGGC
This sequence comes from Neomonachus schauinslandi, assembly GCF_002201575.2. Lineage (NCBI taxonomy): Eukaryota > Metazoa > Chordata > Mammalia > Carnivora > Phocidae > Neomonachus > Neomonachus schauinslandi. The sequence continues at coordinate 50,823,965 of NC_058416.1, forward strand.
GATGGGCATTAAGGAGGGTACTTGTTATGATAAGCACTGGGTGTTGTATGTAAGTGATGAACCACTGAATCCTACTCCTGAAACCAATATTGTACTGTATGTTAACTAACTAGTATTTAAATAAAAGTTTGGGGAAAAAAAGGAAAAAGAAAACAAATTAGCTTGAAGGCATTCAAAATTGCCCTGATCCAGATAGAGGTATGGGTAGGTTCTGTAGTATTTTATCCATGATAATGTGCATGTAGAGGGGGAGAAGATTGCTCTTTTACACCTCTTAAGAACCAAAAGGGATAATGTAAATATTCTTTCAGTTAGGATAATTTTGCCTTATTAAAATAAACTATTGACCAACATCCTCACTGGGCTAATAACTAAGAATTTTTCTTCCTAGCATATGAAGAATACTCAATTAAAAAACTCAAAAAGGAAAGTAGAAACTATCACAAACATCTTTGAATTTGTATGCTGGCAAGACTAAAGGGTTAGTCAGCCAAGCTTCAAAGAAATTTTAACTGCATGGCTTTTAGATGAAGTAGCCATTGGATTGTGATAAAATAAGAGAACAACTGAGGTATTGCTGGTTCATTATTTTAAAAAATTAAATCTGTAACACACAATCAATGATTTGGTTAATAATTAATAGTAACTAATAATTGTGGGTATGCTTTTTTGCTCATTTCAGTGAAGAATCATTTTTTTAAAGTTTTTATTCTATTAGTGGACTTATAGCCTCATAGTGGTTTTAGATATTGTAAGAATAATAGTTATTGATAAATAATAAAAAGAAGAAATAAAACTAGATGTATTTGAGATCCCAAAGCAGTCAATCAATTAGTTAATTGATCTTTTATTTTAAAATAAAATTTATATATACTTAAGGTCTACAACATGATGATGTGATATACATATGCATAATAGAATGATTACAATAGTCAAGCTAATTAACATGCCCACTTGGGGAATTTGAGCTTCTTATCCCTACAACTCTTGGCATTGTGTGTCTGGAGTTCCTTCTATCTTGGGGCAAGAGTTCTGTTTTATGTAAGCTTAAATCCCATAAATTGTTGCCTGGTCAATTTGAGCTACTGTGGCCAAGAGATCCATGGGCAAGGGAAAGACTCCCCAATCTAGGAAGGTAACTAACCTTGATCATCAGGAGGAGGTAGGACTGATGTACATAATGAAGGCTAGCACTGGGCTAACTTTTGATATTCCCTTGGCCAGTTTTGGTGGTAAATGGACAAATGCCCCAGACAAAGCCTGAGAAGGGCAAGGTGACCAGGAGCTTTGATTTTTCAGGCTTGAAGGTCTAGTTAACAGATGTGTTAGCCAAAGATAAGGGGGATCTAGAAAGAATTGTTGGCGGGGGCAGTGTGTGTCAATTGTAGCTTTGAGTCCAGCTGTGGTAGCAGTGACTACAGTTTGTTTCAATAACCTTCCTCTTGTATGTTTTAACAAAGATAGAGACCAGTCAAAATCCCAGAGAACTCATCTCTCAGGGGCCTTGCTCTGTAAGGCACATGGATCGGTGTGGCACACAGCGTGGGCTGTAGTGAAGGTTGGAGCTTCCTCTCCGTCACAGCGACTTACTCCCATCACCTCTCTGGAAGACTGGCTGCTGACAGCGCACATCTGAGTCCCTGTCTTAGAATTGTCCTTGGCCTATGGGAACTGTCTTGTCTGATGTCCAGTCCCCTCCCCAGGGCAGTGTATGCCCAATGACTAGTGAATTTGTATTACAAAGGGGCTATTGATCTCAGTTTATTACCACTTGAAAGGTCCATCCAAGATCTAGATCTCCCTGTAAAACTGGCTGAGGTCTGTTGCAACTACATTGCTCTTCCACTCTCCCCTCTGCCAGTCTGCTTCCCTCACTCTCTTACAGGTATTGTTCCAGAGAATAAACCAGTATATCGGCTGTATGCAAATCTTCATCTCAGAGTCCATTTTCCAGAAAATCTGATCTGAGATAGTAGATATGTCAGTGTATTACATATCCATAGAAATACCCCAGATTTTACCAAAACATGTCTTGGGTGATGGGACTTTGGATAATTTTAAGTTCCTACATAATGTTGTTTTGCTTTTACAAGTGTTTCTACATTGGTCATACATTATTGTCACAATTAGAATAAATCAATATCTCATAAAACAAAATAAGAATACTATATTTGAAATCAGAAAATTTAGGTTCTGTGGTTAAAATACTGGCTGTGTGGCTTTTTGTCAAATTGTTTAGCAATTTTTCTTCTGTAATTTGGTTTTGTCTTCTACCAGATGTGGATAGTCATTATTACACTGCCTGGATTTGTTTTGAGGAGGTGCATAATGACTAAAACACTTAGAAAACCGTAATGTACTATAGAGATGTTATTTGTTTGTGATTTGATTATGTCTTGGAACTGTTTCTTACTGTTCTTACTTTTATGTTTGTGCCAAGTGAGAGTGATACTGGCTTAAATGACTAAGAGGATCACCATTTACTTTTTATTTACCTTTTAAGTAAAGATTAGAGCTGGGCTAGTTCCCTTAATCAGATTGTACCCTGATCAGAACTTTGACATCCTTTATAGGTTAAAGGAAGTCAATATCTTGTTTGAGTTCTGCAGCAATTCTGCATATCAGGTCTATGATTATTACCTCTGGGGCTCAAAGCCAGAACACTCAACGTCTTCAAAATAAGTCATTCCCAAGGCATTTCTTTAACTGTTAGGAAATAATAAATGGATGCTCTTTGAAGAATCCTGCTTTCACTGAACTTCCAGAAAGAATTCTACTGATTGTAAGATCTAGTAAGGTTGGGACACTTTGAATCTTATTTAAAGGAGTCTTTAAATTGTCCCTTGGCAGCCACACAGGAATATGCCATTATTACAATCCTGTCTGCCTCTAATGTGGAAAGCAGCTGTTCACCACTGTTGAAGGAATCCTTCTCAAATGAAATTTATGATAACTACCTGTAAAGTCATCTACTTCTGTAGCTAAATTAGTCTGGTTTTTTGGTCAAAACTAATTTGAAAATATAGCATGCATTTCTATATCTAGTATTTGACTAAATAGTTTTCCCCTTTTCCCCTCTGTGGTAAGTAATAAAAGGAGACAGAGCATTTCTAATAAAAGGCTTAATTGAGACTAAAGCTGATGAGGCTTTATTTTTATACTAGTTAGTCATGACATGCTTTGGGGATTTGTGTTCACAGAGAAATGTGACAAATTTAGAAGAAACATTGCCCTTGTACTAGCACGTTTTGAGCAAGTGTATAGAGTCCGAAATTCTGTATCTTGGGAGTTACTACTGGGGAAATTTTCACAAAGAGAAAGCTAAGTAAGAGCTCTTAGACATAAGAAGTTGTAGCTTTGTTGCTGGACTTTTCTTCTTAGGAAAACTTTTAGAATGGGAAAAATAGCTATCCCTTCTCAGATTGACAATCTGTCAAGGCCAAGATGTTAAGAAACATCTTAATAATAGAGTCTCTGTGGGACTCTATTATTCTAAAAGGAGAGGCAATATATCACTGACAGGGGGCTACTGTATTTCCTGATGGTAGGAGCTATTTATTATATACACCTTTGTAATTTTCTGTGGCACAATACTAGTACTAATAATAATTCTAGAATACTAGCATGTAGTATTCTCTGTAGTTAGGGAAGAGGTTAAAAGGAGAGAGAAATAACTTATTGTTGTCAGTGTAGTATATAGTCAAGTCAGATGAAAAAATATGGATGCTACTTTGATAAATTATGAAAAATTTGGCCTAGAAAAGGGAGAGCTTTTAACTTTCTGAAACCTTATTGGAAGTCTTCTTTTCTTTAAAAATAATATAATAATATTTCAATCTTTTTACTCAGTTTTATTGACATATAATTACATATAATAAACTGTACATAAAGTATATAGTTTGATAATTTTTGGCATATATGTATACCCATGAGTCATAATGAAGTTGTATATCACCCCTGAAATTTCCTTGTGACCCTTTGTAATTCCTCCCTCTTTCCATTCCCCTGTTTCATCTCCAGATAAACACTGATTTGCTTTTTATTCCAATAGAGCAGTTTGCATTTATATAAGTGGAGTCATAGAGTAGGTGCTTTTTTTGTCTGCTTCTTTCATATAACATAATTATTTTGAGATCCATCCATATAGTTGCATGTATCTATAGCATATTTTAAATTGATGGATAGTATTCCATTGTTTGGATTTACCACATGTATTTATTCATTCAAGTGCTGATGGACATTTGAGTTCTTTAATAAACGTTCACTTCATTTTTCCTATAATTTTTTTGAAAGGACAGAAAGCAGTAAAAGGAGCATGTAATGAATTTATGTCTAACTGACTACAAAAGCAAGTGGTCAAGTCCCAGTTGGAGGAACCATGGGAGAAAGTGGACATATTCTTAGAATTTGTTGTAACCTGAACAGACAGGTATCTAGACTTTAGGAAAGCAAATTTTAAAGAGCTTAGGTAACATAAAGACATATAGCTACAACAAAAATATTAATTACAGAGGATAACCTCCTAAAATAAATAGAGAATCAAACATGTAATGGCTCAACACAATGGAGTGGTGGCTTTCAGGGTGTGGCCCTAGGACTCCTGGGAGTTGCTGAGACCCTTTGAGAGGTCTGTGGGGTCAAAATTAGTTTTTGATTGATACCAAAGACATTATTATTTCTCATTATCATCCTTTCAACAGTTATGGTGGAGTTTTCTCATGGTCATCCTTTCAACAGTTACAGTGAAGTTTTCCAGAGAGTACATAAAATGTGCTGTTACAACAGATTGAATGCAGAAGCAGATAACAAGAATCCAGCTGTCTTCAATTAAACCAGACTTTAAAAAAAAAATACAGTTTCTTTTTTTTTTAAGATTTTATTTATTTATTTGCAAGAGAGCGAGAGAGATCACAGAGGGAGAGGGAGAAGCAGAGTCGCCACTGAGCAGGGAGACCCATGCAGGGCTTGGTCCCATGACCCCGAGATCATGACCTGAGCTGAAGGCAGACACTTAACCGACTGAGCCCCCCAGGCACCCCTAAACCAGAGTTTTAAAGAGATCTGCAAAAATGTGTAAACTGTACTCACTAATTTTTGGGGAAAAATTACTTTTCCTAAAAATATGATACTAATGTTAACATATAATTGGCTTATTATGATTTTATATGACTTAATATTCTTAAATTTTTCAATGAAAACATCCAATATGGTAAATATTGATAAAGTACATATAAACAAAAGCTCTTCGGAGTGTTTAATACTTTTTAAGAGTTCAAAGGGAATGTGAGATCAAAGAGTTCATGAAACCTTGCAATGGAGGTTTATTTAGCGCTCAGGTAACAATCTTAGGTGGATTTTCCTGCTTAGTGGGTGGCTTTTATCTATGAAATCATTCATCAACCCAAGCTCCTTCCCTCTTGTAGCTTCTATATGCTCTAGGACCTCCTTGCCGCATATATCTAGCCAGCAAAATAAGAAATATTAGGGAATTTCTTAAAAGTCTTGTCAGAAAAGTAATAAACACCATTTTTACTCACATTCTGTTATTGAGAATTTAATATGTTACCCACTCAGCTGCAAGAGGGCTGGCCTGGGGAATATAGTATCTAGTGGGGCAGCCATTTCCCTGCTACAGAGATATTTTTTGGAAGAGGAGGATGGATTTTGGTGAATCATTAGCAGGGGTATTGCTTTATTAGTACTATCTTATATTATTTTATTGAGTAGAAAAATCCAAACTGTGATATTTATTGAGCATTTTAATGGCAGAGGTCATGACTTATTCATCTTTCTGTCTCCTAAATGCAAATCCTGAGTAGAGTAAGTGCTAATGATGTTTGTGAAATAGTGGCTGATCTACTGTATAGGTGAATGGATTAAAAGAGGCTAATTTTAATGCAATACAACTTATAAAAATATGGCATAATTTAAAAAAATGTTTTGGCATTCCTTCCCTATGGAGAAGTATCTTCAAACTGGAAAGTGCTAAAATTTTTGGATGATAAAATTGGGAAGAAAAATTAAGATACTGAAGTATCTTATATATATATATGAAGTCATATAAAATCATAATAAGCCAATTATATGTTAACATTAGTATCATATCTCTCCCCCAAATTGGGGGGGAAAACTTGATGAGTTGAATATGTCCCATGAAATTGATAAGATTATATTCAATTGAAACCAATAAAATCTTGCTTTGGGGTTTGAAAAACTTAACTGCAAAGATCGTAAAGAGACCAATTCTAAACCTAGTTCAAGGAAAAATTTACTTAGTTAAGTTAGTTCATCACAATTCCCGTTTGAATTGAGATGTGAAATCGTTGATAAAAGAGATACTACAGGTCTAGGCAGTGTTATTATAAGCAGAAGTAGATCTGGGAATAAGTGGTTCTATTGCATTCTGTAATTCTGACCCCCTTTGCCACACTAAGTCACAAAGCCACTAAGCAAGAGGTCCAAAAAAATCATGCTCCTAGGAGGTACAGTTTTAGACTTGGGAACATTTGCCACTGAAAAGTGAAGATGCATGATGGAACAGGATAACTTTAACAAATATTTGAAAGGTGTTGATGAGAAGAGGGATTAGATTTATTCTCTAGGTAGATTTTTAGCATAAAGTGGAGTTTTTAACTTCTGCACTGTACACATTTTTGGCTGGATAATCCTTTGATGTTGAGGGGCTCTCCTGTGCATTGCAAGATATTTAGCAACGTCCATGAGCTGTGTCCACTGGGTGCCAGTAACAATCCTGGACAACCAAAAATGTGTCCAGACATTGCCAAATGTTCCCTGGTGGGCAAATCCATTCTCTTCCAGCTCAGGTTAAGAACCATAGAGTGGAATAATGAACAAATACTAATGGGAGGCTTTAAGTATTAGTTTATCTTCAATGTACATAAGGACTTTTTCTTAACTAGAACTCTCCATAATGACATTCTCTGTCTTGGTAGTGGTTGAGCTTTGATTCATTACTGGATCTGTTGTAGCAGAAGCCTTTTGATTATGTATCAAGTATATTATTGAGGGAATTTATATTTTTGATGTGAGGTTGGATTAACTTATTTATGAGTTCCCATTCAACCCTAGATTCTGTGATGTCATGACTCAGTATAGATTATTATCTGCCTCTTGGAGATTCCCTACTGGTTATTATACTTTGATTAGTATCACATACAGATGCTGAGTATCTTTAAGTATCTTAAGAAAATTAATCATAACCATTACATTTTATTCGATATAAGAAATATGGAATAAATAGAAAAGTGTGGAGTCAAAGGACTCTCAAATTGTGGGTTTGTATTTTGTCCTCCTTCTGTGATCCTAGGTATTTTCCTCCACTCTTAGTGTCTGAATTCCTCATTATTAAATATGAAAATAGTCTAGGTCCTCAGTACTTGCCAAAACTTTTTGAGAGTTAAGTGAGATAACATATGTGAAAACACTTGGAGACACTTGCAGTGTTGTATAAAATCATTAAAATAAAATTCCATTGCTTCTGTTATTTTGCTCAATACTTATTTGAATTTTTCACTTCTCAGTAATAAATATTAGAGAGAATCAGAAACTATACTCAAATGATTTTTAAAAAAAATATAGTTTTCATATACATTTAAAAATGATTATTCTAATAATAATATTGTGCGATAGTGAACCTATTATTCATGAGTTGAGTAGGATGTAAACTGGAGATTCTGAGGACACTCTTAATGGTCTCTGTGCTTATTATATCCTGCAGATTTGCACCTATCATTAACTTAGTTACCACACAGATCTAAGGAAATGCATGGCAGTGGCAGCCCTGGGAAGGCCAGATGGCACGCAGGTGTTTATATTGGCAATCTAATTTCGTTGGCCATTGAGGTGGTCAGCATGTTCCAGACCTTGATCTTACTGACCTCTGGGAAAGAACACACTTGTTCTGTCTGGCTACTAATTTTTAAGTGCGTTATAAATCACTGCTACTGTGTAAGAAAAATAGGTTTTCTCATTTAGCTCTGTCATTTCCCTTACTGATCTTTATGTTTGAGAGATGTATAGAATTTTATTGGGGTAAGGAAAGGAACTACAGACAGATGGGCTGTTAGGGTTGGTATATAAAAATGCATGCAGAGGTCTGACCAGTAATATCTTCTAGCCCAGGCCATGTTCTTGAGTAAATTGTCTAGAATGTACATTTGAAAGATCTCTTTGAGATCAGTTTCCCATCTGTGACCTGACAGCTTGTAGATGAACATTTAGTGTTTTTAAAGAGCCACCATTTTACATTTGACACATGTATGTCAAATGAAAGCACAACTTTTTCATTCTCTAATCTCCTTTAAACTCTCCTTATGTATGGATAATTATAGGACTTCTTTGTGGCATCTGCTATGTGAGAGGGATGATGTCTGTTACTGAAAGTCACTCAAAAGGATTTTGCCATTTGTTGATGATTATTTACTTAACAATTGTAGTATTTATTCTGCATGTGTAAGTCTCTGTTCCTCTTTCTCTATCTTTCCATCTCATCTTCAAGTTTTGCCATAATCCTTCTGTCTGAAGGGTATATGATTTATGCTTGTATTATAAAAGTAAACAAGCATTTTTGAATTCTGAAGATAGGATGATTCATTTTATATTTGGTTCTTTTAGATATAGCAGTTCATACTGTGAACTTATTTTGTTATTATTTAGGGTAATCATCAGTTTGAAATTCTTTTAGAAATGGTAAAAATGTAACACTCTAAGTTTAACATTCTCTAAGAAAATATACTTGGTAAGTTTATTTCATTGTTATATTTTAATTAATGTCTTTTGACTGAACTCATCATAAAAAATCTTTTCAAAGTTTGTGTTTCTGAGGTTTGCAATTTTTACACTCATTTTGTCATTGATTCATTATTTTCTTCCCTTGTTTTTACAAAACCATGTGTTCACATTAAAGCCAATTTTTAAGAGAGAAAACATCTCACAATTTCAATAATGGAACCCAACTTTTTAAATATTTATTTAAATAAGATATTCTTTGTAGTCTTTTTTTGTGAATATACTTACATAATTATAATTTTGTATTTTTTAAGATTCTTATATTACGTATTTTTAATATTTCTACAATTATTATTGTCAAAAATTGCAAAGTTTTCTGTTAGATATTTCACTGTGATTTACTTCACCATTCCTTTCCATCCTATCTTTTACTGATTTTTTTTTTTTACTATTTTTGATAATGCTATAATGAATATTTCTGCTTAGATAGCTATTCTTTCTCTGCTGAATTAATTACTTATGAATATTTTATAACTTTTGAAACTTATCATTTTGCAGCCAGGAACAATCACAGACACAATATTAAAGTTTTACAGTTATATATAAATGTATTAGTTTTACCGTATCATCAAAATTGGGTGTCAATACTTTAATTTTTTCCATTTTAACAGATATAAAATTACATCTTAATCATGCTCTAATTTTCATTTCTTTGATTATATCAAGCCAAGACTGAGTATTTTTCAAAATTTTGGAAACTTTTTGTATTCCCTCTTTTGTGAATTGTCTGGGTATTCTTGGGGCATTTACATAAACTATTTTGTATAGGTGCTGATACTTTGTCATACTTAATTAAGTACTTTCCCAAATTGGTTTTCTTTGGTAGTCTATTTTTCTTATTTTTAAATATTGTATAAATGTTTTGGTAGACAACTATGTCAGTCTTCCCTTTGTGATACTGTTATTGGAAAACAGTTTTCCATTTTAGAAATGAACTTTCTCTATAGTTGATCCCAGCACAGAGAATAAATTCATGTAAAAAAGTTCCAAATTCTTGTTTATACAGTTAGAACGAAAATTGTTCAGGATGGCTTTCATCAGTGAATTGGCAATTTTGAAAACAATAAAATATTTTACTATGGGTATTATAGGCTATTTGGAGATTGAAAGTCAGAGCTATTCTTGGGATGGATATGTATTTTTCTTGGTTAAAAGCAATAGAAGTCGATTCAGTCACCTAATAAAAGGTGAATTACTGGAAGGATATGAAAGGCTTACTGAATGGAAGAGAAGCCAGAGGCCCAGGATTAGTAATTGCTTAGGAACAAGGGAGAACAGCAACACCATTGCTGAGACTCACCACTGTAACAGTCTGGTCCACTGCTGCTACCAGAATATGGATGAGGCTTCCCTGGTGAGCAGTGACTCTCCAGACTACACAACATGAGGAATTCCCCAAACTGGAGATCCGAGTGCCAATAGGAAGGGAGCTTTCGATGTTGGATGACCCTGAAAAATTGTTTACAATAGCACTTTTGCTGATTCAGCCCTGACTATCCCTAGATTCTAGTTTATTGCTCTGGAAGTTTCTCATCCATTGCAATTCACTAATAAAACTCCATAGAAACCAGGTTTTCTCTCCATTCCTACATTTTCCTGACATTTTGAACAGAATATATAAATAGCTTAAGAATGCTGACCAATCATCTATTCCAAGTCTTCTCTTTTATATCAACATATTACTTCAGATAACTATTAGCTGTTTGGTCTGATGAAGTTAGTATTAGAGCGAGTGGAAGATAATGATTTTAGGAGTCATTTCATTCTATTCCAAATAACACTTAGAACTTTATTGTTTTCCACTTGTCATGTATTTTTATTCAGAGGTCTAAACTTGCCCATTTTATTGTACGCTTTATTGGAAGTTTCACGTAAGGCACCTCTTCTATTTGCTCATGGCTAGACCTCTAGGCTTATGCTAAAACAGTTTCCTTCTTTGAACTCCACCAGGTTTAACATTTATCTTGTTCTTAGGGCATTGAATAATTGGAATCTTTGAATTCTATTGTTCACTTAGTTTATCTAAAACTTGTGTGACTTTTTAAGTGATAGCCATCTACCCCCTCAGCATATTAATTTCAAGTTAGGACTAAGAACTACTAGGCAATTGTACAGATATACAATTGTTAGAATTATTACAGTTGTTTCAATTGAATATCATTAAATTATTTGAATTATTACTTATAAGAAAGTATAAGTAAGTCAAAAGTTTTCAAAATTATGCAATCTAAATATTAAACAGTGTTTTTTACCATAAAAATAGGCTTCTGGAAAAATGTGCTAAAGAAGCAAAAGGTAATAATTGTTTCATTTTTTTACATTTTAGTCCAGGTACAATTTATTTAATGCTTGAGACATATACATAAACATTCAAACCTGAATGAAGCAATAAAATAATGAATTTTCTCCTTTATTTTTTCCTCTTTAAGATCAAGACATCTGGCATTAATGATTAAAATGGGAAAGTGAAAAATATTTTAAAATTTCTGACCATTATACCAGGATTCGTTACATTATTTGGCTTTCAAATGGATCTTTTTCTGATAAACTTAGGGTTCAGTAGGCTCTAAGAATAATTCTTTCATCTTCACTGTAAAGAAACAAAACCTAAATTATGGTTTTTGGTTATAATAAGGAGCCACTATTATTTTAAGGCCTAATCAAGCTAAACCAAGTAAAATCTGCATATGGACCTATTTTCCAATTAATCATCTAAACACTATTTCTTATGCCTTTACTATGTGCCAGACACTATGACAGACAATTGATATTTACAGAATGAACATGCTCACTATAGTCAAGAAGTTTATAGCTCAAAATGCTATTAGTATAATTAATTCAGCAATTTATAACCTTTGCCCTGCCTATTTTTGCCATAGAAAACCTAGATTATGGTTGTAATGCCTGCCCTACAGTATTGCTTAGCCATTAATGCACAGCCTACCCAAATGATAATAAACAACAACAATGGTAAATAGTTATTTATCATTATTACCTATCAGTGTTCTGAAACTTGACAGGCCTCAGCTAGGCGGTCCTCACTTGGGTTCTTTTATCTTGTGGCTCTCAGGTGGGGCTGGGCCTGGAGTCATCTTGGAGACTTTCTTACCTACATGTCTCATAGTTAATGCTGGTTAGTAGATAGGACCTCAGCTATGGCTGTTGGCCAGAATACCTTCATATGGCCTCTCTATGTGGCTTATCTTCCTTATAGCATGGAGCCTGAGTTCCAAGAGCAAGCCTCCCGAGACAGAGCGTGCCAGGTGGAAGCTATATCACCTTTTAAGACGAAGCCTTTGATGTCAGTAGGGTCACTTCCACTATACTCTGTTGATTGGGACGATCACAAAAGAATATCATGTAGTAACAAGAGCATATGGAGATATTGTTACAAGCCATCTTTGAAAAATACAACTGCCATACCTATTTAATTTTGGATGTGGTATACATAAGAATATCTATGGTACATGCTGAAAGTGAATTTACAGAGATTAATTTGTTAGCCACACATTAGATTAATAGAAGATAGAATTGGGGAAGGGAAGACTACAAGCCAATTTAGGATGAAGTGAATGATAAAAGAAAATGGAAAGCTGGTATCTAAGAAACATTTTGTTAGAAAAATAAACAGAACTTAAATACTATTAGATGTTAAGCACAAATTAGAAGATTTAAAATGATTCTAAGACATTAATTCTGGGTTACTAGAATAATAGTTGTGACAATAACAGAAGTAGATATATTGAAAAGTGCGTATCATTTCATGGGATGCACAGAGGCATTCATTTTACATACTTGAAGTCTGACATGATGTTTGAGCTTTTAAAATATAGATGCCTTGTATAACATTGAAATACAGAGTGAACATGGCATAACATCAAAATACCTTGAGTAAGATATATAGGGGATGGAAATATATATTTGAGATTATCAGTATAGAAAGGAGAACCCATAAAATAGAATACTTTTTCTGAAGGGATAACATAGAAAGACATGAACCTAAGCTCATGGACTAAATCAGGGGCTTTCTATAGTTAGCTGTGTTGATAAATGATTTGTTTCGTTGGAAGACTGTGCATTATCTGTAGCATGCACTCCCCAAAAATCAGATTCTAGTCCTGTTCACTGTCCTTGAGCTATTTTGCAACTCTGCATAAGTTATAGATAAGTGGTAGATATATAAATGCTGTCCAGGGCGCCTGGGTGGCTCAGTTGGTTAAGCGACTGCCTTCGGCTCAGGTCATGATCCTGGAGTCCTGGGATCGAGTCCCACATCGGGCTCCCTGCTCAGCGGGGGGTCTGCTTCTCCCTCTGCCCTCTTCCCTCTCGTGCTCTCTGTCTTTCATTCTCTCTCAAATAAATAAATAAAATCTTTAAATGCTGTCCAGTGATTTTAATTGGCCCCCCTGACTATAGAAAAATCAGGTTTGTCTTCATTTGCAATTCATCTCAACATTCCTTTATATAAATTTGTACTGTTTGACTTTCCCTTTGAACCTGTTATATCATGTCTTGTATCATATGAGTAAAAACATTCCTTGACATGTATTCATGTTTATATTTGTATGTTGTAAAAGACAAAATTATTCTGACACTTGTTAAAACAGTAGGTGTCAAAGCTATCATAATAGGAGAGAAAGATGGGGCACAACTCAAAAACAAGGAAAAGCAAGAATTCACAGCTAAGGAGCAGGTTGAGAGGGGTCAATGTATTAAAAAAAAAATTACTAACAGGAGACATCCAGGTAGGGAGAATTCTTGTTAAACTGACCTATGAAGATACTTGCTGAAGGCAAGCCAGAGTGACCAGATACCACTTGGAGGATGGTGTAGGATGAGGAATTTGATCAGATATTATAGGTGAGATGATATCATGGGTTGGAGGATTCTCTTTAAACCTGCTTAGCAGGGTATTCACTACAACAGGGCCAGGCAGACTTGAGGACAAGGCCCAAGGACCAGGACTAGTTGAGAAGAGAGTCTTTGTCAACATGTATCGTGATTTTACTTTGTTCTGAGGATTATCTTACCAGATGGTAGAAGGATAATCTGAGTGGAAGAAGAACCTAAAATTGTGGTGGAAGGGTGAACAAGTTGCATCTAGAGTGAAACAAAGAAAAAACAAGAACAAAAAATCACTTCATGAGTGCTCTGACTCTTGACAGGTTATGATTCTCTCAGCCTCTGGTTCCTATTAGTGGGGTGGAAGGTAATAATAATGCATACTTTAGAAGAACATATACAGCTAAATGTTATAATGTGGGACTTGTTTCCTAAATCAGTGCAGGCTTTGTTAGCATGAAGTTATGACTACATTTGAGGAGTCGAGGAGGGGAATGTTTCAAAAAGAGCTGTGGAATAGGAACATGGCAGAGACTGCTAGCTGCCTCCTAATACCCATTTTGTCGTTTTTCTGTTGTAGAACTTTGGCTTATAGCTGGGTGAATTACTGCCCACTCATAGTCAATATCTCCCAGCCTCTTTGATCACCTAATATGGCTGTGGAATTGAGTTATACTCATGAGAAATGAGCAGAAGTGTGGGGTATGGTCATGTGTGTTTTCTTACAATCCTCATCTAGAAGCTGAATTTGCTTTGTAATTCAGTTACTTTTGTCAAAAGTGCTCTGTACTCACATAGACTATGCCTTTCAGACTTTTATCCCCCAGTACATGTTGTTATTGCAAATTACTTTTGCAAATAGTTGTTTTTTTCTTGGTTTATACTTCTGATTTTTTTTTTAATTAGTTAAAGAGGCAGAATTTAGTGATTCATCCATTGAATATAACACCCAGTACTCATTACATCAAGTGCCCTCCTTAATGCCCATCACCCATTTATCCTTTCCCTCTACCTTCTCCCCTCTAGCAAACTTCAGTTTGTTTCCTAGAGTTCAGTGTCTCTTATGGTTTGTCTCCCTCTCAATTTTCTTCTTATTTTATTTTTCCTTCCCTTCCCCTATGTTCATCTTTTTGGTTTCTTAAATTCCACATATGATCTGAAGTCATATGGTATTTATCTTTCTCTGACTGACTTATTTTTCTTAGCATAATACCCTCTAGTTCCATCCATACTGTTGCAAATGGCAAGATTTCATTCTTTTTGATGGCTGAGTAATATTCCATTTATATATATACACCTACTTAATCCATTCATCTGTCGATGGACATCTGGGCTCCTTCTATATTTTGGCTGTTGTGGACATTGCTGCTATAAACAATGGGGTGCATGTACCCCTTCGAATGTTTGTATCCTTTGGATAAATACCTAGTAGTGCAATTGATGGGTTGTAGTGTAGCTCTATTTTTAACTTTTTGAGGAACCTCCATATTGTTTTCCAGAGTGGCTGTACCAGCTTGCATTCCAACCAACAGTGTAAGAGGGTTCCCTTTTCTCCACATCTTTGTCAACATTTGTTGTTTCCTGAGTTGCTAATTTTAGTCATTCCTCAGATTTTTCTTTTATACTTCTGTTATCAATTGGCCTATCTCCTATAACCAGGAGTATTTAAAAAGAACATGCAATGTCATGGGAACAAAAACAGAGAATTTTATCTTTGAGTCACAATTTGCTCTGAAATCTTTAAATTTTGAGATAACATGGCAGAATTGCACAAAAATTAATTTCCAACTTTGTTACTTCTTGAACATACTTCTGTAAAAGGCCCTAAATTCTATTGTTACTCAACTTGAACTTATCAGAGTGAATATGAGTAATATCAATTATTTAGTCAAATGTCCATTTGGGGCCCAGAATTATCCACTGAGTTTGCATAAAGGCCCAGATAACTCTACAGTAATGCAGTCTTTCATATTAGAGATGAATTTTAAAATCTTGAGGAACCAGGGCTTGGACATTTTTTTTTAAGTTTTTATTTAAACTCTAATTAGATCACATGGAGTGTAGAATTGGTTTCAGGAGTAGAATTTAGTGATTCATCACTTACATACCAGTGCTCATTACAACAAGTTCACTCCTTAATATCCATCATCCATTTAGCCCAACCCTCCACCCACCTCCCCTCCAGCAACCTTGTTTGTTCTCTGTAGTTAAGTGTCTCTTATGGTTTGCCTCCCTCTCTGTTTTTATCTTATTTTATTTTTCATCCCTTCCCTCTATGTTCATTTGTTTTTTTCCTTAAATGCTACATATGAGTGAAATCATATGGTATTTGTCTATTTCTGACTTATTTAGCTTAACATAATACACTCTAGCTCCATCCACATTGTTGCAAATGGCAAGATTTCATTCTTTTTGATGGCTGAGTAATATTCCATTGTGTGTGTGTGTGCGTGTGTGTGTGTGTGCGCGTGCGCATATACACCACATCTTTATACATTCATCAGTTGATGGACACAAGCTTTTTCCATAACTTAGCTATTGTTGATAATACTGCTATAAACATTGGGATGCATGTACCCCTTTGAATCAGTATTTTTGTATCCTTTGGGTAAATACCTAGTACTGCAATTGCTGGGTCATAGGGCAGTTCTATTTTTAACTTTTTGAGGAACCTCCATACTGTTTTCCAGAGTGGCTGCACCAGTTTGCATTCCCACCAACAGTGTTAAGAGTTTTCCCCTTTCTCCACATCCTGGCCAACATCTGTTGTTAATTTTAGCCATTCTGACAGGTGTGAGGTGATATCTCAAATGGTTTTGATTTGTATTTCCCTGATGATGAGTGATGCTGGGCATCTTTTCATATGTCTGCTAGCCATCTCTATGTCTTCTTTGGAAAAATGTCTATTCTTGTCTTCTGCCCATTTCTTAACTGGGTTATTTGTTTTTTGAGTGTTGAGTTTGATAAGTTATTTACATATTTTGGATACCAGCCCTTTATCTGATATGTCATTTGCAAATATTTTCTCCTATGCAGTAGTTTGCCATTTAGTTTTGTTGACTGTTTTCTTTGCTGTGCAGAATTTTTTTTAACTTGATGAAGTCCCAGTAGTTCATTTTTGCTTTTGTTTTCCTTGCCTCCAGCGATGTGTCTAGTAAGAAGTTGCTGTGGCCAAGGTCAAAGATGTTCCTGCTTGTGTTCTCCTCTAGGATTCTGATGGATTCCTATCTCACATTTTGGTCTGTCATCTATTTTGAGTCTATTTTTGTGTATGGTGTAAGAAAGTGGTCCAGTTTCATTCTTCTGCATGTGGCTGCCAATTTCCCCAACACCACTTGTTGAAGAAACTCTTTTTTCCATTGGATATTCTTTCTTGCTTTGTTGAAGATTAGTTGACCATATTGTGGTGGATCCATTTCTGGGTTTTCTATTCTGTTTCAATGATCTATGTGTCTGTTTTTGTGCCAGTACCATACTGTCTTGATGACTATGGCTTTGTAATATAACTTGAAGTCTGAAATTATGATTCCTCTAGCTTTGCTTTTCTTTTACAGGATTGTTTTGGCCATTCAGGGTCTTTTCTGGTTCCATACAAATTTTAAGATTGTTCTAGCTCTTGAAAAATGCTGGTGGTATTTAGATAGGGATGGCATTTAATGTGTAGATTGCTTTGGGTAGTCTAAATATTTTAACAATATTTGTTCTTCCAATTCATGAGCATGGAATGTTTTTCCATTTCTTTGTGTCTTTCTCAATTTCTTTCATAAGTGTTCTATAGTTTTCAGAGTACAGATCTTTCACCTCTTTGGTTAGGTTTATTCTTAGGTATCTTATGGTTTTTGGTGCAATTGTAAATGGGATTGATTCCTTGATTTCTCTTTCTGCTATTTCATTATTGGTGTCTAGAAGTGCAAGAGATTACTATACAATGATTTTATACCTGGCAACTTGCTGAATTCATGTGTCAGTTGTAGCAACTTTTTGGTGGAGTCTTTCGGGTTTTCTACATAGAGTATTATGTAATCTGTGAAGAGTGAAAGTTTGACTTCTTCCTTGCTGATTTAGATGCCTTTTATTTCTTTTTGGTGTCTGATTACTGAGGCTAGGACTTCCAGTACTATGTTAAACAACAGTGGTGGGAGTAGACATCCTTGTTCTGTTCCTGACCGTAGAGGAAAAGATCTCAGTTCTTCCCCATTGAGGATGATATTAGCTGTGGGTCTTTCATAGAGGGCCTTTATGATGTTGAGGTATGTTCCCTCTATCCCTACTTTGTTCAGGGTTTTTATCAAGAATGGATGCTGTATTTTGTCAAAAGCTTTTTCTGCATGTATTGAGAGGATTATATGGTTCTTATCCTTTCTTTTATTAATTTGGTGTATCTCATTGATTGATTTGTGAATATTGAACTACCTTTGCAGCCGAAGAATAAATCCCACTTGATCATGGTAAGTAATCCTTTTAATGTACTGTTGGATTCTATTTACTAGTATCTTGTTGAGAATTTTTACATCCATGTTCACCAGGAATACTGGCCTGTAATTCTCCTTTTTAGTGGGGTCTTTGTCTGGTTTTGGAATCAAGATAATGCTGGCCTCATTGAATAAGTTTGGACGTTTTCCTTCCATTTCTATTTTTTTCAAACAGCTTGAGAAGGATAGGTATTAACTGTTCTTTAAATGTCTGGTAGAATTCCCCTGGGAAGCCATCTGGCCCTAGACTTTTGTTTATTGGGAGATTTTGATTACTGATTCAATTTCTGGTTATGAGTCTGTTCAAATTTTCTATTTCTTCCTGTTTCAAATTTGGTAGTTTATATGTTTCTAGGAATTTATCCATTTCTTCCAGATTGCCCAATTTGTTGGCATATAATTGCTCATAATATTCTTTTATAATTGTTTTAATTTCTGCAGTGTTGGTTGGGATTTCTCCTCTTTCATTTGTGATTTTATTTATTTGGGTCCTTTCTCTTTTCTTTTTGATAAGTTTGGCTAGGGGTTTGTCAATTTTATTAATTTTTTCAAAGAACCAGCTCCTAGTTTCCTTGATATGTTCTACTGGGTTTTTGTTTGTTTGTTTATTTGTTTCTGTATCATTTATATCTGCTCTAATCTTTGTTATTTCCCTCTTCTGCTGGCTTTAGGCTTTATTTGCTGTTCTTTTTCCAGCTCCTTTAGGTGTAAGGTTAGGTTGTGTATTTGAGACTTTTCTTGCTTCTTGAGGTAGATCTGTATTGCTATGTACTTCCCTCTTATGAATTCTTTTGCTGCATCCCAAAGGTTTTGGACTGTCGTGTTTTCATTTTAATTTGCTTCCATGTATTTTTTAGTTTATTCTTTAATTTCCTGGTTAACCCTGTCACTCTTTTTTTTAAATTTCTTATTTATTTATTTGCAAGGGAGAGAGAGGGCACAAGCGGGGGAGGGGGCAGAGTGAGGGGACAAGCAGACTCCTCGCTGATAGGGAGCCCAATTAAGGGCTCAATCCTAGGACCCTAAGATCATGACCTGAGCTGAAGTCAGACACTCAACCAACTGAGCCATTCATTCTTTTTTTTTTTTTTAAAGTACTTTATGCTGCAAACCTGTCTCTTACACTTATGATAAAACTTGTATGCAGAGAACACTTCAAGAGACAGCAGTGTCTTTTTATACTTGATTTATAATCACTCTCCAGGTTTTACATAAAGGAGAAAGAAAAGATGGTACTGGGTAAAGAGGGCTGCAAAGAATGTGACAGATTCAGAGAAGTGGCAAAAGGAGACTTTAACCCCCATTTACAATCTTAATGTGGGAGCATGACACTCATCACATACCACCTTGTAATATAGCTGTTGTTCACACAGTATTATCCTTGCTAAAACAGCCTAATGAAAAGATGTAGATGTTAGAACCAGATCAGCCTGATTTGAATTCTAGATAACTACCATGTACATGGCCTTGAGTAATTTACTAACTTCTCTGGGCCTTGTTTCTTCATACTAAATAAGGCTGATAACTGCATATCAAGTTTACTAAAAGAATTAAATGAGATTTTAAATATATCTGTATATATTTGGCATAGAATAGGAATGTAATTAATGACAACTGTCATTTTTATTTTCATCATATAATTTTCAGACTTACCCAAAGCCTAGCAATTAAGAAAAGATAATAGAATCTTTCTTGAAAGAATAATGGATGAATGAATGAAGACACAGAAATGACAGAGTTATATAAAGAAATGCCATGTGCCACACTAGCTCAGTGAGATGGCAGCAACACAAAGAAAAAGGTCAAATGCTAAGGTTGTGCTTTGTTAATGAAGAAATAACAATTGTTTATTTGATTTAAAATGAAACTTCCAAATTAATAGCCTCTAGCCATAAGTTTATGAATATTCAGATTTTTGAAAATTCATTTCTTTCTTTCTTTAAATTTTCTCAGGACATAAACATACATATAGCAAGATCGTATTCATTTTCAGTATGAAAGTAGCATTTGTATTGTTTTTTCCTACACAGTATCTCCCAGTTTGCAGCTGTATACTTTTGCATGGGCACTTGATTAATGATGGCTTATTCTAACAGACTCAAAGCTCCATGAGAGTTGGGACTGGGTGTCTGTGACTTATTTTTGTAGCTTCAGTTTCTGGCACAGTGGCTAGTGCGTAGTGGATGCTCAGAATAATTGTTCAAGAAACAGAAATTACCCTCTTCATATCCTAAGAGCATACTAAGGGATCAGCACTATATTTTCAGGTTTAGTTTTCTTTATTAAACAATTAGATTTTTGAAAGAATTGTATAGAAGTGATAACAGATCATTTTAGACACTCAGGCACACTTTTGCTTGCATATCTTACAGATCTTTGAAAACCAAATGTCAGAAATGGAAACCTAAAATGGCATTCTGCTTTCAACTAATGATCCTACAGAAACTGTGCTCTGACTCCCTCATTTAGAATAATCTCTCAGGATGCTCTTCATTTCTGGTGGCACAATGAAAAGACACTGATGCTTAGGGAAATCTGGAGCAGAGCTGGAGACCATCTCTTCTCTGGGCCATAATTTAATGTTTTAAATACAGAAGGAAATTCCAAAAGTAAAAATTCCATTCCAGAATCCCCGGACTCAACTACATTTATCCACCCTTGATTCTGTCCTGGTCTCTGACATCAGGATCAAGAACCATATGCCAAAACAAAACAAATCATCAAAAACTTTGAAAGAAAAAGCATATGGTATAGTTTTCAAATAGAATAGAACTTCTGGACAAGAGTCGATATCAAACTGCTAGTGCACACACACACACACACATACACAGAGTTCTCTGTTCTCAAACAACTCTGAAAGTTCATAATATATAATAATTTTTGGTGAAGTTAAAGATACCTACTTCAGGGGTGCCTGGGTGGCTCAGTTGTTAAGCATCTCCCTTCGGCTCAGGTCATGATCCGAGGGTCCTGGGATCGAGCCCGCGTCGGGCTCCCTGCTCAGCGGAAAGCCTGCTTCTCCCTCTCCCACTCCCCCTGCTTGTGTTCCCTCTCTCGCTGTCTCTCTCTGTGTCAAATAAATAAATAAAATCTTAAAAAAAAAAGAAGAGTGTTTGGTGTAAAATTTTTTATGTTTTTTACAAGAAGAGTAAAATATAAGTAAACTAGGCCCTTGGTAGAACAATACAGTTAATAAAATGGGGGTATTGTAAAGTGACTTAATGTGTTAGTAGGTATCACCAGATATGTACCAGTAGGTAGACTGAACTAAAAAGTTTCAGATGAGTGATTAGTAGTCCTAAACATAAAATGTAATAGGAGCCATGTGCAAACCAGACAAAAGAATCTGGCCCACATCAAGTAAGTCTTTCTGTGTGTCTGTGAAAGGGCATATTCAATATTACAAACATAAATGATAGAAGGGTTCATCTCTGAGGGACCAAAAGAAAACAGAGTATTTTTAAATTGATATAACAAGGGTGACCAATATTATTTGGAGCACATAGGTAATTAAGGTGGCACCAAATCAAAAGGCATTTTATTTTCAAATAGTTGATGGAGAATTAAAAATAATTTAACCTACATTGTAACTTTATCAGTTATAAATGTTTAGAGACAATAATTAGAAGATAATACAGAGGTAATAAGAAAGTCAGGGCAAAGATTATTGCACTAATTTCTTCTGCTTCAAAGGAAGTCATGGGTGAGAGCTTTTATATCAACTTCTAAAATAAAATATGAAAGGGTAATATAAGACAGAAACTAGTGCTATGTTGTACATCCTGGTTAAAATAAAGCCTAAGGATTTGTAGAGAGATAATGGGGAATGATGGTGCTGAGAGAAGTATGATTAATCATACTGCAGCAACTTACTGCCTACATCATCTCAGGCTAATCTGTTGATTTTTTTTCAGCCCCATTTCCTCATCTTTGAGATGACAAAAGTAATAACACCTATCTGCGTGTGTTTTATGAAGGTTACAGGGGATGATATATCTAAAATTATGTGCACAAGAAATGGTAGCAAATAGTCGAAATTATTAAAGAAAGATACATATGATTCTGAAAATAAGGTCCTTGGAAGCTAGTGTTTTCCATACAAGATAAATCTACAGTTTTGATAAATTTGAACAAATATATACACTCATTAACCACAAAACCAGTCAGGATAAACATTTCCATCACTCCCCAGTTTCCTTCATGCTCTTTTGGAGTTAGTTCCTCAGCCCTTCCCTTGCCCATGGTCCCTGCTGATTTATTTCCTGACACTGTAGTTTCAATTTGCCTTTTTTAGAGTTTCATATAAGTGGAATCATACATTGTGGACTCTTTTGTCTGGTTTCTTTCACTCCCCATATTTTTGTGATCCATCCATTTGGTGTATCAGTTTTTTGTTGCCCTTTATTGCCAAATTGGATTCCCATTTATGAATATACCAGCTTTTTTCCCCTTTCCAATTAAATGTCAGTGGGCATTTTAGTTGTTTTTATGCACACCTTTTTTGGAAACATGTTTTCCCTTCTCTTGGTCAAAGGTCAAAAGATCAAGTGGTGGAATTGCTGGATTTCACTTTATGAGAATGCTTCACCTGACAAGAAAAGTTTCATTTTTTTGGCCAAACTCCTTTTCCCCCTTAGTGTTTAATACCATTTTTCACTCCCACCATCAGTGTATGGAAGTGCTCCACATCCTTGGCAGTCTTTGGTGTGGTCGGTTATTTTGATTCTAGTCATTCAACTAGGTGTAGAGTGGTATCTCTTTCTGATCTTAATTTTATCTCCTTGATGAGTAATGATATTTAGTATATTTTTCATATAATGATTAGCAAATCATATCTCTTTTTTAGTAGAGTATCTATTTGAATATCTTGTGCAGGATCCAAACCACGTAACCCAGGGTCTGTAGTCTGTCTTGACACAGTTTGGCTTCATTTACCTCCTAGGTGAAACCATCCGTATTTTTCCAAGTTGGGGGGGGGGGGTTCTGTAAAGAGTGACATGGAGCAAAGATAAATCTAAAGTCCCATCAATCAAGTAGGAGCTTATCAAATTTTACTGTTGCTGATAACGATGATTAAAGACTAAATTGTAGTAGTATCTGGGAAAGATTTAATATTGATTCTTTCATAATGTCATGTTTGACTACTCTAATCAATACAAATTATATACTTGGTGACTGCTTCATAAACACATTCTGTTGTAAAGTCTTGTGAAATCTAGGTCATGTAACTACCCACAAGAAGTGTCAGGATCAAATAGAACAAAGCTTGTTAGGAAAAGGAATCCATGGTTTAAATTCTCTCCTCCCTCCATTCCTTCCATCTCCTCACCAGCTCCTCCCCTTCAACTTCCTCCCTTTTGAGGTGTTGTTGGGGAAAATCTGTTAGAGCAACTGCAGTTAATGATTGACCCTCCTGCTTTTCTCAACTGCGATTAACACTTTTTTTTTTTTTTTTGGTTTTTGGTTAGCTTTACATTCAAAGAGAATATTTTTCAGTAGACAGTACTGTTTCCCGTGTGTGATAAAATTGACAAATTACACCTGTGCAAAGCATTATATTGGCTGTTCTATTTCTGTGAAGGCACTAAAGCAAGTGCACATATTTTCCTGGGAATGTTAAAATGTCAGCTCTGAGTGCTTTCTGCAGTATTTATGCTTACCCAGGTGTATCTGTGCCACAAAAAATGTGAGAAGAGATGCATGCATTGTTTTCAGTTTGATCATTATAACTGCTTTTTGCATCTGAGGGAAAATATATTCTTTAAGTAAAAACTTAGCTACTTCTTGCCCATGGTGGGCTCAGTTGTGATAAAGACTAAAGTTAGGGCTAGTTAAAGGAGAACTAATTTAATAGCATCAATTCTCATTATACTACAGCTGTGCAGCCAAGTCAGGGACTGCTGATGAGATTGTGTCACATGGGGGCTTTGTCACTTCTGCTTGGGCTGGGGGAGTTTGAGAACCATTGACTTATTTGGAAACTTTAATTATGCAGCAGTTAACTGGCCTAAAAATTACCTCTACTAATTCTGTCCTCAGAGCAATATATTCTGTATAAACCACTTTTAACTGAGTCAAGCCCCGTTCTCATCCTCCTCCTTAACAAATTATAGTGGCTCACCCCTGTGTTTGTTTTACCTCATATAAAAAAATACTTATATAGGTAAATGAGTTACAGTATTTGGCTCTTAACGCTGACATACAAAGTATTAGCCTAAGATCCCACTTAAAGGCTGATTTATAACATTTATGTTCAAGGATATAAAGAGAATATGAAGAGAATGAAAATACACAATCTTCCATGACATTTTCCATTTTCATATCTTTTTTCAGAAAAATTGAGTCCCAGTTGAAATTACCTATACAAAAACTGATTTTTAAAAATGTCTTTAGATGCACATTGGTTATATTTTAAATAGTTACAAAAATATGAATAGGGGAATTTCAATATTTTATGAAAATAGAACTACAAAATATTCTAGGTTGAGTATGACTTTAAAACAAAAGGACTTAAATTTTTTTATTGCCAATTTTATTTTGAATTCTTTTTCCTAAGAATTCAAGGTATATTCTACTTGAAAGAGAAAGATCTGAGGCATGCTAGAGAGCACATATTGACAGCTCTCCTGAAATGTTTTGCTATTAAAGATTTATGGGGGGGGGGATACCCACTCTGCCAGAAATTGGTGTTATAATGTTGAAGTAGGAGCTCATTTCCCTGTGAGCTGCATGTCCTAAATTTTCAGGGGTTTTCTGGGTTTGCAGTTAGGAAGAGGAAAGCTTCTTATTCATCTTACTCAGTATGTCACTCATGTGTCTAAGTGTGGGTTTCCTTTATTTTTGACCCCTGATTCCTGGCTCTGATCTGTGTCTTTTTTTTTTTTTAAGTTCAAGTTAGTTCACATATAGTATATTATTAGTTTCAGAGGTAGAATTTAGTGATTAAAGTTGCATATAACACCCAGTGCTCATTATATCATGTGCTCTCCTTAATGCCCATCACCCTGTTACCCCATGCCCCCACATATCTCCCCTCCAGCAGCAACCTTCAGTTTGTTTCCTATAGTTATGAGTCTCTTATGGTTTGTCTCCCTCTGATTTTGTCTTATTTTATTTTTCCTTCCCTTCCACCATGTTCATCTGTTTTTGATCTGTGTCTTTTAATCTTGATTGGAGATCAAGACATGGACAGGACAATGGCTGGCTCTTGATTCGTTCATACCAATAATTGGAGTTATGTGACATAAATTGTATTTTGAGAATTAATAATTTCAAATGCTAGCCATTCCTACAGTTCTGGCAAATATCAAGCTTTTAGACAATTGATGCTATTTGCTATTTTATGTAGGTTTTGATTATTGAGCACACTTTAAATTTTTCAAGAGCAGTATTTATAGTCAAAATGATAGATGTCTGGGATTTACTTCAGAATACTTCAGTGTGCCAACAAATGCTTGTTTGACTCAAATCTATTTTCCTACCTTCCCCTGATTTTCTCTCTGTGAAGAAAGTACATCTCCCTGGTTCTCTTTCACTCTGGCTTCCAGGAAGGTTTGTTCAATGTGGGGTACTGGTGGAAGATTGGAAAGTGAAAGGATGAGAGAAGCCAGGGTATTCTGCTCCAAATCACTCTGCCTCTTCTTGCAACATCTCTGGCGTGAATGATCTTGTCTGTAGCTCCAAGCCTGATGGAACAACTCCCACCATAGTCCCAGTGGTGCATCTTCTGATGTTCTAGTTCTTACCAGAGAGCCCTGACATCTGGGCTCTGGTAACATCTCTTTCCATTGTCTTTCCAATCCTAGGGTTGGTAGCAGCTTTTAGCTATTGTCATTCTCTGTGTTTCCTCAGACCTTCCATCACCTGTGAAACCAATCCACTTATATTTAAAATCCTTGTGTTTGAAAAACCATAAGTGGTTCTTATTTCTTGGCTGGGCCTTGCTGACATTTCCATAAACAGAAAGGTGGGAGGAGCATCCTAGTCTGGTATGGTGGCATTAGCTCACATCAGCCAGATCCCTGATGACATTTGGAAACTGAGAACAAAATAAACAAATGACAACATGAAGACTGAAAAATAAACTAAAGCACAGTATTGTGGAGGGGGATCACAACTTGGAGAAGTCAAACGCTTGGGAGAGGGGTTTCCTACTTTTTTTCCTCCCACAGTTTTACCCCAAGGGCAGGCCCCATCCATGGAGTTGCACAGTGGCATATGCTGCTAAATCTGATAGAAATTTCATCTTTCTGGACAGAGGAATCAGAAAGGGGACCCTCATTTGGCCAGGGAGTTTCTCTTATAAGAGAAAGAAAGCCAGAAGAGGGTTCTTCTATGTATTAACCTGAACTAGTCTCAGACTAACCCCTAAAAAATCCATGCATGGGACACAGCCAAAGAACTAAAACCAAGGCTTAAGGAGCTGAGCTGAAATTTGAACATCTGAACAAGTCTCCCGACTAACACATGCATGGAACAGAGTCAAAGCAATGTAACAAAGGTCTAAAAAGCTAAATGGAAATTTGAACTACCCCTACGGAGGGCAAAACAGACCTTAAGTTATGAACCTAATCAGGTTGAATGCCTTCTAAAATAGAAATATCAGGGTGCCTGGATGGCTCAGTCAGTTAAGTCTGACTCTTGATCTCAGCTCAAATCTTGATCTCAGGGTTGTGAGTTCAAGTCCCGCACTAGGTTCCATGCTGGGTGTGGAGCCTACTTAAAAACAAACAAACAAATAAAAATAAAATAGAAATGTCACCATTCTTTAGGTGATTATAATTGGATCTGGAGCCTATACAGCATAAAATTCATAATGTCTAGAATGCAATCCAAAATTACTCAAAATGCAAAGAATTGGAGAAAAATATGACCAATTCCCAGGGGAAAAGCAGGACACACACACACACACACACACACACACACACACACACACCCCACAACCATGAGATGACCCAATGTTGCAAGTATCAGATAATGACTTTAAAGCAGCTATTATAACTATGCTCCATGAGGTAAAGGAAAGCACGCTCGATATCACATAGTTATTGCACATAATTGGTATGGAAGCAGTGATAATTATGAGGATTATAGTTTTGGATTGCTGGTTTTTTATTGTGGTAAAATATGCATTATGGGGAATTTAACATTTTAACTATGTTTAAATGTATAGTTCTCTGTCATTAAGTATGTTCACATTGCTGTACAACCATTACCACTATCGATCTCCAAAACATTTTCATCAACCCAAACTGAAACTCTGTACCTACTAAACAATTACTCTCCATTTCTATCTTCCCCCACCTTATGAAATTGTAGAAGCCAAGTGGAGGTACATAAGTGTAAGAAGAAAGGTAAACATAACAGCCATAATAGGTGATAAGGTTGGAAAGAAGAGAAAAGTGCCTTGAACTACAGAGAGCTATGATGTTAGCTAATAGATCATGGAGTTTGTAGGAAGAAAGCTGACAAGTGGAAAGTTGGTGTCAACTATTGCAATGGAAAACTGTGGCCCTTCCTTCAATTTTCAAATCTAAGTTCACAGACCCCCAAGCCCATTCATTTCAGGTGAGCTCTTGAAAAATAATCCTACTGCCATTAGAAATATATTAAATAAATACTCCTTTGATCCTTTATTAAACAGACCCAATGCCATTTGCCAGGATAATCTTGCGATGAATAAGCAAGATTGCTAGTAATGAAGTATGAGCTGGCATTGATCCTAAGGGCACCTAAAACACAATTTCACATTTTCACATTTCAAAGCATACTCTAGTGGTCTTCGGGTCTATTTGCAGTTATTTCCTTGGATCTTGAATGTATAATTGGGATAGATATAATTAGCAACTTGCAGGAACTTCTGACTTGTACATGTTTGTCTATAGAGTAATGACCATTATAATCAAAGGATTAGTTGAAGCCCTTGAAAATGTCCTCCCCTGTCCTGACCATGATGGTTAATGTGAAGCGCTTGGGGAAAGGATTAGTCCTCTAAACAGAGTAAACAGTCAGTCTGAAGGCTCTGAGATGCGAATAAGATCAGTATCTTTAAGAGACAGAAAGGAGGACATTGTGCCTGAAGGGTAAGGAGAGAAGAAAGTAGTAGAAAAAGGTAAAGTTGTAAAAGAGTAAATAACGCAAGGGGCTCTTAGGCCCTAATAAATAATGTGTATTTTATTTTCAGTGTTATTTATTAGCAGAGGAAAGAAGTGCAAGGGACAGGCAGTTAATATGTGCAGCAGGGTAGTGATACAGTCAAGAAATATGTAGGGAGCTGGTAAAATGCAAAAGCCCTGGATATTCACCAAATGTGGTCATAAGGTGGAGGATTCTAGGATAATTGTTGGATTTCTGGTTTGGACGACTATGTTTACATCATGATAATATCTGAAAAGAAAGAATAGGAGTAAGAAGAAGTTTGAGGGGGAGAGAATAATAGCAAGATTTGAACATGCTGTATTTGAAGGGAATGTACAAGTGATATATGTCTATGTTAGAGTATTTGACTGTAAATATGAATATGTAAATATTTAACTGTAAGTATTTGATTGAAAATAATAGCAATTTAAACAAAACAGAGGTTATGTCTTCTTTTTTTAAAAAGTTTTTATTTAAATTCCAGTTAGTTAATATACAATGTAATATTAGTTTCAGGTGTACAACATAGTGATTCAACACTTCCATATAATACTCTGTGCTCACCAGGACAAGTTCACTCCTTAATCCACATCACCAATTTAATCCACCCCCCCCCACCTCCCTTCTGGTAACCATCAGTTTGTTCTCTATAGATAAGAGTCTGTTTCTTGGTTTGTCTCTCTGTCTCTCTTATTTTTTTCCCGTTGCTTATTTGTTTTGTTTCTTAATTTCCACATATGAGTGAAATTGTATGGTATTTTTCCTTCTCTGACTGATTTCACTTAGTATAATACTCTTTAGCTCCATCTATGTTATTGCAAATGGCAAGATTTCATTCTTTTTTTTATGGCTGAGTAATATTCCATTCCATTCCATATATATATATTCCATTCCATATATATATTCCATATATATTCCATTCCATTTCATAATATTCCATTCTATATATATAAACCATATATATGTAGAGAGAATAAATATAGAATATATATAGAATACACATACACATACCATATCTTCCTTATCCATTCATCAGTTAATAGACACTTGGGCTGTTTCCATAATTTGGCTATTATAGATAATGCTGCTATAAACATCAAGGTGCATGTATCCTTTTGAATTACTATTTTTCTATTCTTTGGGTAAATAGTGCTCTATTTAGTAGTGCTTTTGCATGTCTCCTAATATTATTAAAGTTCAGAGGTAAGAGTCCAGAGCTGATTTGTATGGGGGTCTTAATTTATAAAAGTGATTGAATGATGACAGGGAGAGGTCAATGCCATTGACAGAAAAGTTTATTGTTACTTGCAGTTCCACTAGAAGTGAGAGGCATGGCATGCTGTGCAGGGCCACATAGAAGCACCAGAGTTGGTCAGGAGGAAGCATAGGTCACAGCCTTTTTTGGGATTTCTGTGGGGAAGGTACGGCAGGGCTGGGTTAATAGTTTAGGATCAGCTAGTTTGAATAATTCTGGTGGGCTTTGGGACAAAGATGTCCCTACTTAATCTGGTACCTGGCCCTAGGTTGATTTAGGGCAGGAGAAAAATTGGCTTGGTGTGTAGCTGGGGATGTGGGCTCTGCACTGGTTGGTTTGCATATGAAATTCATATCACCAAGTTATTTATTATCTCTAGGAATTAGCCTTGGGATGTGCAGTCTTTTCAGCCAGCAAGTACCCCTCAAGGTGTCAAAATATCATAAAATAACGTGATTAATACAAGGACTGGCAAGAAACTACATTATTATCATTATCATTATTATTATTTATTTTTTATTATGTTCAGTTAGCCAACATACAGTACATCATTAGTTTTTGATGTAGTGTTCAATGATTAATTAGTTGCGTTTAACACCCAGTGCTCATCACAACACGCTCTCCTTAATACCCATCACCTGGCTACCCCATCCCCCCAGCCCCCTCTGTTCTGCAACCCTCAGTTTGTTTCCCGGAGTCCAGAGTCTCTGTGGTTTGTCTCCCTCTCTGATTTCTTCCTATTCAGCTTTTGCTCCCTTCCCCTATGGTCCTCCGTGCTATCCTGATATTCTGCATATGAGTGAAACCATATGATAATTGTCTTTCTCTGCTTGACTTATTTCACTTAGCATAATCTCCTTCAGTTCTGTCCATGTTGATGCAAAAGTTGGGTATTCATTCTTTCTGATGGCTGAGTAACATTCCATTGTATATATGGACCACATCTTCTTTATTCATTCGTCTGTTGAAGGGCATCTCAGCTCTTTCCACAGTTTGGCTATTGTGGACATTGCTGCTATTAACATTGGGGTGCATGTGCTCCTTCTTTTCACTACATCTGTATCTTCGGGGTAAATACCTAGTAGTGCAATTGCTGGGTTATAGGGTGAAGCTACATTATTGTTAATGTCCTCTTCTATCTTGTTAATCCTCTCCCCAACCCTGGGGGCCAAGATGGCTTATTGATCTTGAGATATCACATCTAGCTGGTGGCAAAGTGGTGAAGATGAGCACATCCCAATTCTTTTAGGATGTTCCTGGAAGTATCGTAAACCAGTTCTTTATATCCCATCGGTGAACATCTGAGGAAGAGTCTGTGAAAGAAAGCAGGAAGAACTGACCTGGAATAAGAGTACAAGAGCAGGGGCATGGAAGCCAAGCAAGCTCAGACTTTAAGAATGGAGCAAGGGATCAACAGTCCATAATGTAGCAGAGGGTGCAAAGTGTTTTTTGAGTAGTCCAAGTGAGGGGTGGCCACCATCATTATAACAATTTTAAGGGAGGTGTAAAAAGTGAATGAAGAGAAGCGAGGAAATAGACAAGGTAGCAAGCATGGATTGCTCTTCCCAGAAAGTTGGCTGACAAGGAAAAGTAGGAAATTGGAGGACACATAGGATTTAAGGGTTTTATGTTATAGATGTTAGGTTGACGATTGTGAGTGTGATATACCTAGTAAAGGTAGTGCATTTAGAAATAATAGAGACTCATAAATAAAAGCAGAAATATTCAAATAACAAGTGAAAGCTGTTCTTATAGAGATGTATTGAAATGTATAATGCACTGGAATAAGCTAAAATAGTGAATGGTTTAGATGCAAGTAATTGAAGACTAATATTTATTTCTGCAGGCTAAGCTGCCTGGTGGGTTGATATAAACAGAAAAGGAAGACTATGTCATTTGCCTTTAATTTGGTCATATAAACAAGTACCTTTTTTTTCTTAATGAGGTGGTTTTATAAATATCAATTTAGTGGGATGTTTTCCTGTACTTTGTGTGTTCTCCCAGAGGGAATGTTTAACATGAGATTTTATTTAGAAAGGTAGTGAAAAATCAGGGTGATATATTATGGAAGAGAGTGTGAGTGCCATATCTAAATAAAAAGTTTTTAAGGAAGGGTTCTTTGAGACTACTTTATTATGTGACCTGTCAGAGAGTCTCAGTGCCAACCAGGCAGAGTTTAAAGACCATTAAGAGACTTAAATATTAAAGTGACTTATACTTTCATGGATGACCAAATTATTGGTATTCAACTAACATTTCTTACACCGTATCAGGAAAAAAAATACCCTCTCATACCCTCTCTACCACTCAATGTGTTCTTAATTATATCACTGATCTTGCTACAACTGTTACACTTGACAGCTAATAAATCTGATTCTAAATTGGTTTGTAGTTGAATTTTGAAAAGGATCAATAGATTCATTTATGTTGATTCTTGCTGTGTTACCAAACGTGCCTGTACATGCAAAGAATGAGATTACCAGATTTAATTCATAACCTCTTGGCTGTTTTAAAAACAGCAGTACACCTGGAATACTGTATAACAAATGAAGAATTAAATTAGGAGTAGTGGTTGGTCCTGATACTGTCATCCAGCAACAAGTAGATAAGATGTTGATGTCCCCTACCAATAGAAAACACCTTGTTTGGGTTTTTAAGCCTCAAAAATAAGCCCTTAACCACCACCATTGTCCATAATGGTAATAATGA
Source organism: Neomonachus schauinslandi (assembly GCF_002201575.2). Lineage (NCBI taxonomy): Eukaryota > Metazoa > Chordata > Mammalia > Carnivora > Phocidae > Neomonachus > Neomonachus schauinslandi. The sequence goes on from NC_058416.1 coordinate 50,856,188, forward strand.
TCATGATAGAATCAAATAACCATGTTATTTACACGATTATTATAACTTCAAATAGGAAAAACTATATCATCAGGAGGCTATTCTTTTAAATTTAACTTAAAAAATTTAAGGGAAACTGATTAAGAAAATTATATATCTATGGAACCCATTAAACATTTATTTTCTATTTATCTGAGTAAATTACTAGATTGAATTAAAAGGTTATTGAAAGGATATGCTATACCATTGTGTGTTTTTTGGTGGTGGATAAAAATATACATAGGATAAAAATACACTCTATTTTTTCAAGTAACTTCTAATTTAGTATATAGAGAAGTATAGTACAAGACAGAATAAAAGATTTGCTCTAATAAAAGTCTGAATATTCTACAACGGTTTCACCAAGAAGGGGATTTTGGAGATGGCTTATGTGGCAGGTGGGGGATATTGAAGCTGCTTTTGAGGGACAGGCAAATGTCCAATAAGCAGAGAAGGCAGGATGGTGTCTTAAGATAAAGATATAATCATAATAAAGGAAATGTAATATGAAATGACATATCATGCTTGGAAAGTGCTTTAGCATACTGGAGTAAAATGTAGAAGGTGAGGTGGGGAAGGTTGTAGTCAGAGCATGGGCGATCTTAAATGCCAAGGCGAAAAGCCTGAATTTAACTTCAGGTCAACAGAATGTGAGGGCCAGCATTTTATGCAAAAGAATCAGAACAACATGATTAATTAATGACATAAATTAATATCAAATTTTTCTGGACATTCTCAAAGTTACTAAATAAACTTTTTTTTATTCTTTGTGAATCCAGTGTTCATATCACTGTACTTTTTGGTCCAAACCTCTGAAATCAGAAGACCCATGTCCTATTCCTGGCTCTCCCAGTGATTAGTCTTGTGGCTTGAGAAATCATTTCTCTTCTGAGTTCCAGCCTACATGTAGAGTGGAGATAGGAGGTTTTGGGGATCATATGAGGTTATAATAGCACCAGTTGTTTATATTAAAAAATAGTAGGTGGGTATAAATTCACCCTTGAAACTCAAGTGTATAAAAATAAATTTTATAATGAAATATTTTATATTTGTTTATAAAAATATAAAAATAATATAGAATTATATTTATATATAAATAAAAATAATATAGAATTATATTTATATATAAATAAAAATATAAATTTTTATGCTAGCTTAAAGAACAATAATAAAGTGACTACTTATATCCTCACAACCAGACTTTAGAAACAGTAAGCTGAGGTCCCCAATTATACCTCCTTGACCAGTGACTTCTAGATAAAGGTCATTCCTTTTGAAAAAAGGTTCTATATTTTAAAATTTTTGTTTCTCATCTTTATGTAAATTAAATCATATTGTGGGTATTCTGATTTTTTTCTTTAGTATAATATTGACCTCTTAAGATTCAGCCATAAACTTAATTTTATCTTCATTCAGTCACTTATAAAATAGCTATTGAGCCCATTGTGTGCCAGACCTCTTTGTAGGTGATGGGAGTCAATGGTGAATGAGAAAGACAAAAGTTCCTGGCCTTATTGAACTTATATTCAAGTGGGATGATATAGTAAATAAATATAATAAATAAATAAATAAGTAAATAAATAAGTTAGCAAATTAAGTAAGAATTGATATGGTAAAAATATAGCAGGATAAGGGAAAACAAAAATGCTTAATGGGGAGTGCTATAATTTTAATAGAGTGGTTAGAGTAGGCAACCCTGATAAAGAGCTATTCAAGCAAACACTGAATGAATTGGAAGGCTTAGCCAAATGGGTAACTGGGAAAGAGTATTTGGGGAAGAGAGAACAGCACGAGCAAAAGCCCTCAGGTTCTTACATGTCTGACATATTTGAGGAATAGCACGGAGGCCAGTGTAATGAAAGTGGAGTAAGTGAAGGCTGAAACTGGTAGAAGACAATGTGAGAGAAGTAATGAGGCCAAGTATGTAGGACCCTCTAGACAATTTTGAGGAGTGCAGCTTTTATTTTTCAATGGGAAAACACTATAGGGTGTTGAGTAAAGAAGGGCTATGATCTCACTTAACATTTAAAAACATCCATCTAGTTGCTATGGTGCCAAGGGAAGGCAACTGTGGAAGCAAAACAAAACAAAACCCTAGTTTGGAAGTTATTGCAGTAAAATTTCACAAAAATAATGGCAATCAGTCTAAGGTGACAGCACTGGAAGTGATGAAAAGGGATCAGTTTGTGTATATATTCAACCCAAGTTGAATTGGGTGAGAAAGAACAGAAGTCAAAGATGAATCTAAGAATTTTCGCTGAACAACCGGGAAGATGGAATGATCATCAATTGAGATGGGGAAGATTGTGAAGGGTGTAGATTTTTGTAGAATATCAGAAATTCAGTTCTGGACATTTAAATTTGAGATATGTCTTAGACATGCAAGTGGAAATATCAAATGAAAAGCTGGAAATGATACAAGAGTCTGGAGTTCAGGATGGAGGTCTCAGCTAAAGATATAAATTTGGATAAGTTGACATATTGATGGCATCTAAAGTTATGAGACTGAATGACATCACCAATGAAGAGAAGAAATGGTAGCTAAATACTGAGCCCTGTAATATTCTAATATTAAGATTTCAGAAGGAAGAGGAGAAACTCCAAAGGAGACTGAGGAGAGACCAGTGAGATAAGAAGAAAACCAAGAGTGGTATATTTGGGCCAAACAGTGAAAATATCAAGGAAGACAAAATAATCAACTGAGTAGCTCATTGGCCAATAAGATGTAAATCGAGAACTAATACCAGATTTAGAAATGTGAACATCACAGGTTACCTTGAAAAGGGTAGTTTCACAATAGTGATGGTGGGGAAGTGAGTGTCTGATTAGAATGGATATAAGAGTGACTAGGAGAAGAATTGGAGGAAACCAGTATAGGCAAATCTTTTGGGGGGATTTTGCTGTAAAGAGAAGCAGAGAAGCAGAGTGGTAGAAAGGAAGAGGAAGTGGAGTCAAGAGAATTTCTAAGATGGGAGAGTTAACAGCATGTGCATATGCTGATGGAAATATTCCATCAGAGAAAGGAAAAATTGAGAATATAAGAGAGGCGAACATGCTTATGTGACATCTGTGAGCACCTGAGAGGAAATGGAATTTAGCATATAAATAGTTAGTTTAAAGAAGCTGTATGGGCAGTGTCTCTAAACAGGAAAGAAGAGAGTGGTGAGAACACTGATGCTGGTAGCTGCATAGATGGGGTTGAGAAAATCTGTGGAAACACTCCTCTGACGGCTTCAATTTTCTTGGTGAGATAGATAGGTCATCAACTGAGTGGGAATGAGACAGGATTATTGATTTGATGATAGAGAAGGAAGTTATCTAAAAGAGTGGGAGAGATAATGGATCAAGGAAATATATAATTTGTGGGCAGCGTTAAGCTTATGGCTGTGAATTTCAAATCAAAGCTCTAGTATGGTTGTATGTTTTCTCCTAGTCATGTTCAGTTTGAGGAGTATTAAAAGACATGTTTTTAAAGCATAATCCTGATCGTTCTGATTCTGAACCACCTCTTAAAATCCTTCAATGGTTTTCCCTCTTGCTTAGAATAAAATTCAAATTCTTTACCAGGGCCCATAACTCTGATATCATGCTCCCTTTATTCACAGTACTCTAACCTTATTGACCTTTTCCTAAACTGCTGCAGTCCCATGTCTTCATCCCATCGATGGGGCTTTTGATAAAATGTCAATTCCCAGAGAGGCCGTCAATGATCATTCTTCCTAAACATTTGCTCTCTGTTTTGTTTTATTTTCTTCATAGCATTTATCACTGTTTGAAATAAACTGACTACTTTGTGTGATTTTTAAAAAAATCCCCTTTATCTAGTTCAAATATAATGAGAGCATGGATTCGATCTATATTTTTCTCTGCTGAATCTTCAGTAACCCTGTGTAGGTATTCAGTAACTATTGATTGAATGCATGATTTTACCTGGATACAACTTGGTGAAATGCTAGAAGAGTAGGATGGAGAAAATTCCTTAACATTAACATTTATGACAACATTGATTGACCTGGAAGCCATTACATTAAGTGAAATAAGCCAGAGATAGAAGAATTTTTAATGTTGACTCTAGATAGTAGAGATTATAGTACTTTCCTCACTCAAAATTAATATATGTTGAGGTTCACTTCAGAACTTAACCATCTTTGTTCATTTACTAAAATGTTTAATGACATGTCACTATGCTAGGTGTAGGGGATAGATACAGCAGAGACAATAACTTGTCTCTGCCAACCTAGAGTACAGAGCCAATCTTAAATGTTTAAGTTGTCGTCTTCTTGCTGTCCAGCATGATTGCACTATTTTGTTAGTTCTGTGCCTGGGGAAAGCAAATATTTGTGGAAAGCAAAACATAACTTGGAAAGTAAATCTTTCTCCCCAAATATGAAAATGAATTCCAGAAAGTAAAGGGAATTTCTGTTTTCTCTAGGGATATCTAAATGTTTTCCATTGTCATTAAAAGAGGTCGACACTGTGTGTACATGTGTGTCTGTGTGCATGTGTGTACATATGCTCATCCCATCTGTGTGCATTTGTATGTGCATTTCAGATATATAAAATGTTGATATAAGCACAACTGTTCAGGGATGAGTCAGTAAATAAGGTTAATCAAACTGAGCACTTTCCCATATTGGCTTCTCTTTCTAGCTGTGGGGTACATGACAATCTGTTTCCAGGCTTGCAGAGAGGAAGAAAATGCTCTTTCCAAGGTTCTTCTTCATTGAACTAAGCAGAGAGGTGATTCATTCACCTGGAGCTGATGACCTCTGGGAAGCATGACTGATGAAGACTCCCTATAAAGGTCCTTATGGCTGTTCTACAAAAAGCTTGTCTTTGGAACACACCTGGGAGAGAGGATTTCTTAATAGTTCCCACATATGACCTTTTTAAAAATTATTATTCTCCATGGAGATATTCAGATTTGGCCAACCTTTGTTGAATGTTCATTAAGTTCCAGGTACTGTAGGAAGTATTGTATACTTTTTCTTGCTCAGTACTCAGCATAACACTCTGAGGTGGGTACTATTATTGCCCCCAGTCAGACCTGAGAAACTGAGGTTCTAAGATGCTAAGTAATTAAGCTAAGTTGGTACAACCAGTAAATGGGGGAACCAGGACTAGAATACAGATGTGATTTGACCTTATGATTTATGATTTTGATGAATAACACTATCATATGGTCTCCCAGTTATCCTCAGCTCTTTATCTTTTATCTTCTGCTCCCTGTTTTCTTTTTCTTTTTTATTGCTATCATTTGCATGTAGATACTAGAGTAATGATAAGAACTGCTTGGTCAGAAGCCCGATGAATTAAATGATAGCTCTAAATATGACACAGAAGGTCATTTTAAGTTACTATCTAATAAGGGAACTTAATATTAATAATGATTTATTAAAACTTACTAATTAAATTTAAAAACCTGTTTTATGTTGAGTCCAATAAAATCAACAGGCAGTAATGATTTATATTTCAAGCAGTTTGCCTTCTAGATGGTAGAAAAAGGCCATGTGGTCAGATGGAAAGGGCACTGGAATAAGAATTAGGAGTCTTGGGTTTGAATTCATTTTAGCTAACTACTAGTCTGACAAGTTTTCTTTTGAAACGTGATTTTCAAAACTTGTAAATCACTTCCATCTCCTAAAATTCTGTAACCTGGAAATACTGGTAGTTCATGTAGAGGTTCTCAGAGAGACAGTGTGATTTCAGATATAATGACATGAAAATGATTATCTATAATGATGTATATACATGTATATATAATGATATATAATATATATAATGATACTTAAAAATCAAATTAGACTATCCATGACATTAATTCAAACTTTTATAAGGCAGACTGTGCAGTGAAGAGATTGAAATTATAGATTTCATGTTGTTGTTGACTAAATTCATCCATAGGCTTCAAACTTTAGAAGTTTTCAAGTTAGGTAATGCGTGAAAAATAAGTGGTGGTAGAGGTGATGCTACTTGTTAATTCCAAAGATAATTCAGTTTCTGTGATCTGAAACAGAGCAATTGCTCATGCACCATATTGTCGTGGATGAATGGAGGACTCTGGGCCAAACTGCTGTCAGGGCATCTGTGTCTCTTTCTGGAGTTGGTAGTAGAGGAACACACAGATACAAGAACGTCACTTGGTTTTCCTGCATTCTCCCTCCCAATTAAGAGGAACATGAGGGCTAGAGGATGTGTGTGGGATATGGAAATGTGTAGGGGAGGAAATAATTCAGATACCAGAACCTAGAATAGGAAATATATTCAAATCCTACACTTTAGGAAAGATAAAAATATATTAATACATAAATGTTGCTTCTATTCTTGATACTATCATTTTAATTCATTTTTACACAAATAGAAGAGGAAAACTTTGTTTCTGTAATCTTAGCTCAGAATAGTATTTCTGCCAGGCTTAAAAAAAAGTTTCCTTAAATCATATGACTTAATGTGATGAATATATTCTGAAATAAAAATGAGTTATTGGATGAAGTCTGAATAGGACACACTGTGCTCAGATTTTATCATCTCACCAGTGGTGTAAATATTATGAACTAAAGCCAGGAACATATGGCTTAAAACTCAGTAATGCAGGCAATGAAGCAAAATATCCCTGTATCAATGTGCTACCCCAAATTAGAAGTTAATTTCCTATCCTTCTCTGAAGAGAACATATTTCTGATACCTTTTATGAAATTTATGAAGAAATAGGGCTTATTTTTGGTGATGTTTATTTACAACTTATACATATACCTACTTTGTGAATTGAGCACACCTAGATAGTGCAAAGGCAACAGGGATGTGCCTTTCTACATATGTCTTCTCGATAAAAGATATTCGCTGGAGCAAAAGCAAATCTTGTACCAGAAATCTAACAGGAAAAGATCACCCATTTCTTATGACTTATTTTAACATTTACTCTCATGTTAGAAGCATATATTCTTCTCCTCTTCTATCACTGGATAAAACATGCCAAGGATTTGAATAGGCGATTCACAGAAGAAAAAAAATGCAGGCTTTTATTTTATTTATATCAGTGCAGTAGCCAAGCGAAACAAAATTATGTAGTTTTAAATTTAAAAGTACATTTTTTTTTTTTATAGCAGATGCTCACCAAGAAGAGGACCAGTGCTCATCTTGGCCAGAGCTGTTTCTTTTCTTTTCTTTTTTAAACGATTTTATTTATTTGACAGAGAGCACAAGTAGACAGAGCAGCAGGCAGAAAAAGAGGGAGAAGCAGGCTCCTCGCTGAGCAGAGAGCCTGATGTGGGGCTCAATCCCAGGACCCTGGGATCATGACCTGAGCCTAAGGCGGACGCTTAACTGACTGAGCCCACCCAGGCACCCTTAAAAGCACATATTTTTTATTAAAGAAAGAAACTTGCTCTGTAGTGCTCAGGATTTAAAGTGAGTTAAAAATTCCTTTTAGCATAAAATAGTGTTTCTATGGTCAAGCAAAAACAAAAGAAATCAGTGTTTATTGGTTATGATTTTAAAAATTACTTTATAAGGATGATCTAGTAACATATACTGCCCATGGGTACTGGGTGCTCTGTTAATGAAGTGGTTAGCATGTTTATCATGTTGCAATACATTTATCTGTGAACAAAGGTGAAGCCCACAGACTAGAGGGAATTATACAAATGTGCTATAAATCTGTGCCCTTCTTTGCAACACCAGTCCCTACACACACTCTCTCTTTCTCCCCTTTCAGCCTTCTTATCCTCTTATCCATCCTGCTTTTCCTTCCAACTCTTTCTCTCCTGATTCCTTTTGTGTTTTTCTATCTTCACTTTTTGATTTTTAGGCTTTCAACATACATCTTAACTCTTCTTCCCTTTTTATTCCGATGTACCTTCTGTTTAGTTTTTCTTGTTTTAAAATATCCCCTTCTAATTTTGTTTTATATTTTATTTCATTTCTTACCTAGTCTCACCAGTTCTTCCTCCATTATTTTTTTCACTGTTCCACTCCCATTGTCCCACTGTGCCCCTCCATCTCCCACCTTCTAGACTGAATAGTAGGAGGAAATACATTTCCTTCCACAAGTTAATAACCCTCTGCTCCAGTGTGATTGAGGTTTGCAACTGTCAACATATCTTCTCCCTGGGTCTAACATTTCACTAATTCTACATAACTTGCCCCACTATGCCCACTCCCTCCTCCTCAAAGAAAGAAACATAAAACCAAAATGTGTCTGGGTGTCTGCTTTCTGAATTTACTAGTAGACTCATTAAACTAAAGTTGAGAACACTAACTGGGCTAGACGAACTACCCATTTAAAATTTAAATTTCTTTGCCACTTCTGATAAATCAAAACATACTCAAATGGTAAAGTCCCTACCTGTGCTGGAGTAGGTAACACTCAGGGCTTGAAAGAGATGTAAAGATATGCTTAAAAATCATTTTGGAAATAATCACCTTCAAATAAAACACTAGAAACTAAGAGACACATTTTCTCATATGTCATTGTTTAGTTGATAAAAACTGTGATGAGCTTTTAATTTTTCATTACTTTGTTCTCTTTTTTTGCCTTTTTCTATAATCTTGATCAAACTAAGTTTTCAGTTAAGATATAAAATAGCAATTATCCAGGCAATTAATTAAAAGATTTATGTCAAACTTTATGAATGGTATATTGAAAGAAAGGCTTCCAAACATGGATCTCAAATTAGAATTGAAATAATCTACTACTCACAAAGTTGCTAAGAGAAACAGGACCTTCTGCAACCTCTTCTATGGTTTGATAGCCAATACTACAGAAGAGGCAAATCATTTAATTTGGAATTAATTCAGTAATTTGTGTTAAATGGGACTGTTCATTCTGGTGTCTTTGACTTAAATATCTGGTTTGTCACTATATAGAATGTTTTGGACTGCTGCCAAAAAAGAAGTAATCATAAAAATGTAAATGTATAAAAATGAAATCATAAAAAAATCAGAAGAAAATTTAGGTGAGTTCATAAATAATCTTTGAATTGGTCTTTATTAGCAGGGCATTAAAAATAAAAAGAAGAAGCCATAAGTGATTGACAAATTAGTTGCAAAGAAATGGGAAATTTTTTATAGTAAGAAGGGCAACAATCTAAGTTAAAAAACAAAACAAATCTTTTGCATGATGAACTGGAGAAAATTTCAAAATGTGGAACCGTCAAACGGATGAGGGTAATGGAAATATTCATTATCTTGAATGTGGTAATGGCCTCAGGGGTGTATACATATGTTAAAACTTATTAAATTATGCACTTTTGAAATGAGAAGTATAATGTATGTCAATTTATTTTCCACTGGAGGACCATAATTAAGAACATTCACTTGCAAAACAACTTATTATCATCCCCCCAAATCTAAAATTTATATGCACACATCTATTTATCAATATGGTATATTAGATATCCTGGAAACTGTCCCACTGCAAAATATTTAGACCTGCTGGATAAACTATAACATATGTCCTTTAAAATGAACAGCTGGAATAAGAAAAATGAAATGGAAATGCTCAGGGACCATATATGAAGAGTGAACAGAAAACCAGAATAGTAAGCAAGTGTTGATGTCAAGGCTGTCCTGAGGGTATCTGCCAATTTCAGTAACCTAGAGCTTTGGGTTTGATGGCCATGCAGGGGTCATTATAAGGAGCTGAATGGAGATTGAGGCTTCTGCTTAAACTAAAGCCCTCAAAAATCTATAATGTTGGTGAAAGGGAAGACTAGAAAAATTCCAGGTACCAGCAAAAAGAGAAGACAAGAGAACCTGACAGTCTTATCCTGGGCTTTCAGTGAAAACAAAACAAACAAACAGCAAAAACTCTCCTCTAAGAATTTGTATTGATAAGCCTGTGTTCATATAGTTTGGGTATCCAAATGTTTTGGGTGATCCAGAAAATCCCAATCTGAGAATTTACCTTAAAGTGGCCTTTGTTTGGTAGTATCTTTGGGTGCCTGGCTATAGCAAAAGAAAATCTCTCTCAAACAGAGACACCAAGAAACTTCCTATCTGTAAATTTCACATGAAGTTGATACTATAATCTAAAATGCTTAAGACACAAACCACCATTAGTGACAACAGAAATAAAAAGTCAGAATTAGACTCCTAACAGCACCAGATAAAAGAATTATTGAATAAAGACATAAGATAAATTTGCTTAATATGTTTCAAAACAGAAAGGAATAAAAAAACATGAGCACAAAATAAAATAGTGTTTTTAAATGAAGATTTGAAGAAAACAGTATAATTTCTAGATATAAACAATACCAACATTGCTATAAATGCTAAAAGAATGTTAAATATCAGAATAGACAAAATTGAAGACAGTTTGTAAACTGAAGCATAGATTTAGAAACTGAAGCAAAATATAATACAGAGAGATAAAGAATGGATAATATGAGAGGCAAGGCAACCTGGAATTAAAATGAGAATATATAACCTACCTTTTTTGATATTTCAAAGGAAGAGAATAAAGATTAAGGAAGAAAAGCTATTTGAAGTAGTACCACTAGAGAATTTTCTGGAACTGATGAAAGACACAAATCTTCAGATTCAGTAAATACAATAAAACCCAAGCAGAAAAATAAAACAAATTCATTTTAAAATACATTGTAGTATTTAAATGTGTACTACATTTCCATTGTCGTTATTTGGAACCTCAAAGCAAATGAGAAGACTTAAAAGCAACCAGAGAGAAGAGACTATTAGAAAGAGCCTAGACTTCTGAATAACAATGGCAGGACCCTGAGGAATAGAGCAGTGTCTTCAAAGTCTTGGAAGAAAAAAATAAATGGAATAAAAAAAATAAAAAATAATGGAAAGTCATTCCATGCTCATGGATTGGAAAGAACAAATATTGTTAAAATGTCTGTACTGTCAAAGCAATCTATACATTTAGTGCAATCCCTATAAAATACCAATAGTTTTTTTCACAGAACTAGAACAAACAATCCTAAGCTTTGTAGGGAACCACAGAAAACCCCCAAATAGCCAAAGCAATCTTGAAAAAGAAAGATGAAGCTAGAGGCATCACAATTCCAGACTTTAAGTTATATTTCAAAACTATAGTAATCAAAATGGTGTGGTACTGGCACAAAAATAGACACATAGGTCAATAGAACAGAAGAGAAAAAACCAGAATTAAACCCGCCATAATATGGGCAATTAATCTTCAGCAAAGCAGGAAAGAATATCTAAAGGGGAAAAAGAAACAGTCTCTTCAACAAATGGTGTTGGGAAAACTTGACAGCAACATTCATAAGAATGAAACTGGACCACTTTCTTATACCATACATAAAAATAAATTCAAAATGGATGAAAGATCTAAATGTGAAACAGGAAACCATAAAAATCCTAGAGGAGAACACAGGCAGTAACTTTGACATCGGCCATACCAACTTCTTTCAAGATATGTCTCCTGAGGCAAGGGCAATAAAAGCAAAAATAAACTACTGGGACTACATCAAAATGAAAGCTTCTGCACAGTGAAGGAAACAATCAACAAAACTAAAAGGCAACCTATGGAATGGGGGAAGACATTTGCATTTATTTTTAGTGATATGTAGTGAAAGTATGAAGAAATTCATTGAAATGACATAAAAGATATTAGTTTTCTCTCTTAAGTCGAGAGGGGATGCATTCAGAGAGAATTATTGAGGGAGCTTATTAGGCAGGGGTGGGTTTAGGGTTAGGGTTATCAGATAAAAGGCTAGTATACAAAATATACAAACAACTTATCAAACTCAACACCCAAAAAACAAATAATCCAGTTAAGAAATGGATAGGAGACATGAACAGACATTTCTCCAAAGAAGACAGATGGTCAACAGACACATGAAAAAATGCTCATCATCACTGATCATCAGGGAAATGCCAATCAAATCTACAGTGAGATATCACCTTACACTTGTCAGAATGGCTAAAATCAACATGACAAGAAACAACAGGTGTTGATGAGGATGTGGAGAAAAAGGAATCCTTGGGCACTGTTGATGGGAATGCAAACTGGTGCAGCCACTGTGGAAAACAGCATGGAGTTTCCTTAAAAAGTTAAAAATAGAACTACCCTATAATCCACTAATTGCACTACTGAGTATTTACCCAAAAAATACAAAAACACTAATTCAAAGGGATACATGTGCCCCTACGTTTATAGCAGCATTATTTACAATAGCCAAGATATGAAAGCAGCCCGAGCGTCCATTGATTGATGAATGGATAAAGAAGAGGTGGTATGTATATATACAATGGAATACTATTCCACCATAAAAAAAGAATGAAATCTTGCCATTTGCAACATGGATGGAGCTAGAGAGTATAATGAAAAGTCAGAGAATAAGTCAGTCAGAGAAAGACAAATACCATATGATTTGACCCATATGTGTAATATAAGAAACAAAACAAACAAGCAAAAGGGAAAAAATGAGAGACAAAGCAAGAAACAGACTCTAAATATCGAGAATAATCTGATGGTTACAAGAGAGGAGGGGTGAGGAAGATGGGTTAATTAGGTGATGGAAATTAAGGAGTGCACTTGTCACAATGAGCACCGGGTGATGTATAGAAGTGTTGAATCACTATATTGTATACCTGAAACTAATACAGTGCTGTATGTTAACTAACTAGAATAAAATAAAAACTTAAGTAAGAAAAAAAAATTAACCTAGAATTGTATTCCCAGCATTTAGTAGGAGCATAATCTGTCTGACTTTGGAGGCCAATGTGATATTGCCTATAAAAGATGAAGATATACACATATTAGGAATATTCATAAAATTATTTTATGCAGTAGGAAAAAATGTACACAACTCATATTTCCATCAATAGGAGAATGGATAAATAAATTATGACATTTTTAGTACAATGGAATATTACAAAGTGGTAAAAATGAAAAAACTGGGACTATATGTCAACATGGTTGAATCTTACACACATCATCTTGTGCAAAAATAGAAGTTGATGAAGAGTCAATGACAGCTGACACTATTTATATGAAATGTAAAAATACAAAAATAATATTTATTTTTAGTGATATGTAGTGAAAGTATGAAGAAATGCATTGAGATGACATAAAAGATACTGGTTTTCTCTCTTAAGTCGAGAGAGGATGCATTCAGAGAGAATTATTGAGGGAGCTTATTAGGCAGGGGTGGGTTTAGGGTTTCATTTTATTATGCTTTGTAACTTCTTATATTATTAAATACTTCATAGTTGTTATAAAAATGGTGAAGTGTATGAACATTGACTTACTGACTCTATTACTATGAATCTATGCTGCAGATATACTATGAACATATATATATATAGTGATGCATTGTCTGGGACTTGCCATAGTCTTTACGTGGTATCTTCTTCTATCACATTGACCTCTGATACCATTAGGTCTATTGGATTATATCACATAAGTGGCATGATTGCTTGTACTGCACTTAGGACCTGCTTAGTGGTCTTTTGTGCTCTAGGACCCACTCAAACCTGGCCGCCTTCCCTTATACTCTTGAATGGGAACAGTATTCCCAAATGTGGAAAATGCTGCTTACAGAACCCAAAGAGGCCTGCTGGTCTTCTTTCCTCAGTTTTAGTGACAAGCAATGCAAGATGCAATAATTTGTCTGTTAGAGGGGCAGTCTCAGCATGCTCCATGCCACTGGACTCCTAAAAACTTCACAGATGTGTTGAACAGCACAAATAGTTTATTCCCCAATGTTTAACTTAGTTGCCTCTTTTTATTCAGCTGGTCTAGCAACATGATGCCATTGATAAAGTGGATCAATAAGATCTTCTCCAGAAGGTCCAGACCACCCAGGTTTCAATCAGTGCTCTTGTCTTGAAGTAGCAGACTTGCAGAAGTTGAGAATTGAGTCTTCTCTTTCATCCTTGTAATTACATAATTCTTCTGATCCTCAGCCTTTCCTGCCCTCTGCCTACAGGATAGGAAAGCCTTAGTGTTGCCTAGAAAGCCCTCTGGCTTGTATACTTTGCCTAAATTGATGACTAATCTTATGTTTTAGTAGTTCCCAATAAGAAGCTCCCAATCCCACAGTCCTTATAATTAGAACTCTCTGCCTCCCAGCATCTCAAATACCCCCCAGATACACTTCTTTCTATCAGTGCACCATCTCAGTTCACCCCTAGTTGAACTGATTCACTACAGATTATCTCAGTTTACTGACTTACTTCAGGAAGCCAGAAGCTGTCAGGACCCCAGTTTTCACCAGTGATGGTGTCCTTATTGCTAGCCAATGAGTGACCCATTCCAGAATTCCACTGTGATCCAGTTGCAACTGACTTCAGATGGTCTCCCAGAAAGCTCTGTAGGTGAGATGGCCATTCAGAGATACTGGATTGAGGTAAGACCCCTGGCCTTTTTACCCTTCATCCACATTGAGCAGCCATTGCATGTGGACTGCCCTTGGGTAGGGATTAACATTTGGCAGGAAAATTCTCTTTGCTCAAGGGCAGTTCCGGGGAAAGAACTCAGTTGCGAGCTCTCAGCATCCAACACTCCAGCAGCTGGAGGAATGATTGCCTCAGTCTTGAAAAACAGGTTTGGTAGACATATAATAGTCCCCACTAGAGAGAGAAAAGCAAAGAAGAATAGAGTTTAAATTTTTCTATTACCTAACTATCATCTATCTATCTGTCATCTATCTATCTATTTATCTATCTATCTATCACCTATCATCTATCATCTATCTACCATCTATCTATCTATCATCTATCATCTATCTATCTAATCTATCCATCCATTTATCTATTTATCTACCATATCTCTATTCATCTATCTATCTAAAGGTAAGGTTTTGCAATGTGCATATTTTTCATTTATTTAAAAATTATATTGCAAAACAAATGAAGAGAAAGGAAGAAGGGGAGAGGGAGGGGAAAGAAGAAGCAATCTTGATTTTACTTAAATGATAATCTCAGGTATAAATTAAAGATGCCAGGACACCTGGGTGGCTCAGTCAGTTAAGTGTCGGCCTTAGGCTCAGGTCATGATCCTGGGGTCCTGGGAGTGAGCCCCACATAGAGCTCCCTGCTCAGCAGGGATCCTGCTTCTCTCTCTCTGTCTACCCCCCCCCACTAGTGCTCTCTCTCACTCTCTCAAATAAATAAATAAATAAAATCTTCAAAAAAAATTAAAGATGCCTTTGGCAAATAAGGCAGGCTATGCTAGATAAAGTGCAGTCACTACTGCTAAAACCTTGCATTTAATTATATGTCTATAAATCTGCATGTTTGATTGTTAGCCCATTTGGTAATGAAAAAAGAAACAGTGTAAAAATCAAATCCTTTGAAATCACATGAAAAACTGTGGCTTGTAAAGGCCAATGGAATGAACATAAGACATCAAGCAAAAGCCAGTGGGAAAGAATACAGAAGCACCCTGTCTGTACCTAACATTTATGATTGTTACAAGACACTCTCTCTACATGAAGAAATCAAAGGTTTAAATGGCAAATGGAAATATCTCTGATGTTATTTTTGATGCATGTGGCATTTTGCGTGTGTTAGTTACTGGTAATAACTAAAAAGTAGCAGAATAATTGGGGGATGCAAACAAAAATATATACTATTATGGAGGTTCTAAAATATATTAGCAACTTTAATAGGATAGCATTTTTGTTTCATTTGTGAAATTGCAATTTTTCATGAGAAGTTTGATTGTTAGGGAGTTACCAAATCCAAAAACAACATTTTTTTAAAACTAATAGGCTTAACATAGAAGAGAGAAATTCAAGCTATTATAGAATTGTCAATACCTTGTTGTGACCGCCCACACCAAAATAAACATTATCAGAAAAGATACTTGAAAAATACCTTGAAAATCAATGGTATGAGACAAATTCCCTTCATATTATTTTGTTTCCAGTCTTTCCCATGTTTCCTTTCCTTCCATTCTCTTCTCTCCCCTTCCTTTATTTCTCATGATTTATCTATTTATTTATTTCTCACTTACTTATCAATTCATCATATATTAATAGAATACTATAGCAGGCAGAATTCAGTCAGTAAGCAGAAACCACTGTAGGTATTTGATAAGAGAAGTATTTAATGTAGATTATTAGGCTGGAAATTTGTTAGAAGTACTAGAGGAACAAATGGGAGGAAAATGGCATCAGGAACTGAAATGAAGCTCTTGTGCCCACTGGAGCCTTTTTCATATGCCTCCTGTTGCTGCACAGCTACAGAGAAGCCCATGGTTGCCTTGCCATTCTTCCCTTCTCCTGCTTTACTGCATGTGTGATGCATGCACACTAGACTACCGCTAGAGTCTGAGGAAAAACAATGACTTCTAGCTTCCATTTCCCATCTGATCTCATGAAAGTGCTTCATTGGCTGGAACATTGCTAATGATAGCACCTTTAGTCTCCTAACACATGAAATACAAGGGACAGATTAGAAAGGAGGGGCGGTGCTAGGTTCTAAAACTGGCAATATCTAGCACAGTTCATCCCTGGTTATTTAGTGCTGTCAAAAATCCAGAAATAGCAAAATTAAAATCACCAGGTCAGTAAAAGAATAATTAGTAGTAGAGTTTATTGTTCATATAAGAACAGTTTGCTTTCAAATCCAAAGAACTGGGAGCTTTCAAATCCAAAACTGATGTGAAGCTCAGGGTCTTGCCATTGCAGGATGGGCTATCAAGTGAAAATGAAGAAGTTGTTTAAGTCTTAACAGTGGTTGGTGGGTACAGTGGGGGTTTCCAGGTAGCAGCGGGATTGGTTAAAAGTGATTATTTTATACCAATTTCAGGAAGATGACAAGTTTCTCTTGTGATTTTCAGAGACATTTATAAGAAATAACCTAAGTTAAATTTCACTTATGTTCATGAAATGAGCTATATTTAGTTTTGCTTACATGGCTTACATGGTTTTGTTTGCTCAGGGCTTTTTCTTTTTCTCTCCCCCCACCTCCCTGCCCAGGGCTTTTTCAAGTCTGGTCTCCATTTTCCATTTAATCTTACAGCACCTATAGCTCTTCTTTGCATGTTAATTGCTCCTTACGTTTGCACATTAGTTGCAACCATCCTTCTTATTGAAAAACAATGGTCACAGTGTCTACAAAAGTGGGGTAGTCACAATGTCCCATCAGTCACTATGGTAACCTCTGATTTTGTTAAGTCCTCTGATTTTTAGTAATAATTTTACTTGTCACTAAATTATATAACCTGAAAAAGTATACTTCTAGGAAAGACAGAGTAACAGGGACTGGATTTACTTCTTGCCCCCCAAAAAACTGGAGAAAAAACCAAATATATGAAACAATGTCCTTCAGGGTATTGGAAACCTAGCGACAACATTAAGTGATCCTGGAGATAAAGGAAACAAATGAGGTAAGACATAACATTGCCTGAGCTACTGGCTGAAGAAACTTCTAAGTCCACTTCATGAACAGGAAGAAATCAAGTAGAGCCCAAGTAGAAAAGACAGCCAAGAGTTTGGAAATTTCCTGGAAGAGTAACGGAGGGGCAAGAGGTGCACAGAGAGAGAACTTTGCAGATCTTCAGAGAGTGCCCTCGAAGATTCAGTTTAGTACTGATGGATGCATTTGCTGAGGAAACTACTCAAGCTTGGGAAAAGAGGAAACAGTGCTTAAATCTGACATAAGGCCAAGAGTAGTGTGCCTGTTCCAAATAGTAAAAGTGGAAAATATAAAAATTCACTGAGCTTTGGTAAAGTATAAAGTATTTTGCTTTAGTAGTGGGAAAAACTAATCCTTGACTCAATGCTGCTATGGTTTGCCTAACAAAGCTTAAAAGCAAGACCCAAAAGCATCATGCAGTTTCTAAATAACTTTTACTCATCCCAGAACAAGAATACAAAGTATAGGCATATAAAAATATACCAGCAAACAAAGGCATACAAAAATATATAGCAACCAACAAGTTAACATTCATAATATTTAGCATTCAATCAAAAGTTACTAGCCAGGCAAAGAAGCAGGAAAATACAACTCATAATTAGAAAAAAAATTACTCAATTGAAATTAACCTAGAAATGGTAACAGATGATAGAATTAGTAGGCAAGGATATTACAACAGTTATTATAATTGTGTTTCATATGTTTAAAAAGCTAGAGAAAAGAATAAATATTAAGCAGAGACACAGAAGATATAAAATAGACCAAATTGATAGCTATATATGAAAATTATAATTCCAGGATATACCTAACTATATGTTGTCTACAAGAAACAAGATGCAATGCATATATAGTAAAAGTAAAAATCTCAAAAGAAATGTAAAAATCTTTTGAACTAAATGAAAGTTAAAACATAAATTATCACAATTTGTGGGATGCAGCAAAAGCAGCACCTAGAGAAAAATTTATAGCATTGAACAAATATATATGAAAAGAAGAATGATCTAAGATCAACAATCTAAGCTTCCACCTCAGGAAACTAGAAAAAGAGGAGCACATAAATCCAAAGTGAGAAGAGATTATAAAAATTAGAGCAGAAATCAATGACATTGAAAGCAGGAAAATAATGGGGGAAACAAACAAAACCAGAAGCTGGTTCTTTGAAAAGATCAATAAGACTGATAAGCATCTAGCAAGGCTATGAAAAAGAAAAGAGAGAGGGAACAAATACTACTACCAGAAATGAAAAAGAGGACATCACTACAAATCCCATAGATATTAAAAAGCTAATAAAGGAATACTGTGAACAACTCAATGGCCACAAATTTCATAACTTAATGAAATGGACCAATTCCTTGAAAGACATAATCTGTCAGGACTCATAAAAAGTCAAATAGACAATCTGAATAGGCATATATCTATTAAAGGAATTGAATAATTAAGAACCTTTGAAAACAGAAAACACTAAGCCCAGATAGGTTCATTGGTGAATTCTACCAAAAAGTTAAGGAAGAAATTACACCAATTCTCTACAATCTCTTCCAGAAAACAGAAGCAAAGTGAATGCTTCCTAACTAATTTTATGAGGGCAACATTATCCTAACACCAAAAGCAGACAAATAAATTACAAGAAAACTACAGACAAATATCTCTCATAAACAAAGATGCAAAAATTCTCAACAGAATAGTAATAAAATGAGTCTAACAATGTATATAAAAGAATTATATGCCAGAGCAAAGTAGGATTTATCTTAAGTATGCACGGCTAGTCAACATTCAAAAATCAATGTAATCCATTACATCAACAGGCTAAAAAGAAAAATCACATAATCATATCGATAGATGCAGAAAAAGCATTTAACAAAATTCAACACCCATTTAAGGTAAACACTCTTAATAATGCAGGAATGGAAGGGAACTTCCTCAGCTTGGTAAAAAATAAGTATTTACAAAGCCTACAGCTAATATCATACTTAATGGTGGAAAACCTGAAACTTTCCCACTAAGAACAGGAACATAGCAGGGATAGGCCTTCCCAACTCTCCTTTTCAACATCATATTGGAAGTCCTAGCTAATGCAATAAAACAAGGAAAGGAAATTAGCAGTTTATACATTGGGAAGGAAAGAAATAAAATTGTCTTTGTTCACAGATGACATATGTAGAAAATCCAAAAATAGACAAAAAGAAATCTTGGATTTAGTAAGTGATTACAGCAGTATTGCAGGATACAAGGTTAATATATAAAAATCAGTCACTATCCTATATACCAGCAATGAACAATTGGAATTTGAAATTAAAAACACAATACCATTTACATTAGCACACCCCAAAGTGAAATACTCAGGTATAAATCGAAAAAAATATGTGCAAGATCTTCATGAGGAAAACCATAAGACTCTGATAAAAGAAATCAAAGAACCAAGGAAATGGAGAGATATTCTATATTCATGGAGGGGAAGATTCAATATTGTCAAGATGTCATTTCTTCCCAAGTTGTTCTATACATTCAACACAGTCCCACTAAAAATCCCAGTGAGTTATTTTGTGAATATTGACAAACCAATTTTAGAGTTTACATGGAGAGGTAAAAGACCCATAATAGCCAACAAAGTATTGAAGGAGAAAGACAAAGTTGGAGGATTCACGCTATTCAACTTCAAAATACACTTACAAAGCTATAATAATCAAGACAGTGTGATATTGGAAAGAAAGATGAGATTGAAGGAGAAAGAAAATTGGAGGACTGACACTCCAGCTGATGTGGTAATTACATGAGTAAATGTATACTTTTTTTCCTTTTTATTATAAATCTCTGTAAAAGATAATCAACAAATGTGCACTCTTGACCAACTGGAGTAACTGCAATCAAATTTACCCTTTTATCTGAAAAAAAAAAAAAAAAATGAAACGGCAGGAAGGAAGGAAAGAAGAAAGAAAGGAAGGAAGGAAGGAAAGGAATGAAGGAAAGAAGGAAGGAAAGGAAGGAAGGCAGGCAGGCAGGCTTTCAAGGTACTGGACATCAAGCAATACAGGACAGTGGTAAATTCACTAAATACTTCAAGTAAAAAGATTATGTTTGCTAGACTTTATAAACATGCTTTTAATATAAAGACTGAAAGTAAAAGAAAAAAATCCTATGCAAGTAAATACTTACAAATACCTCTGGGGTGGACATTCTAATAACAGAAACAGTATAATTGAAAGTAAGAAGAATTACTACACATAAAGAAGAATATCTTTATAATAATAAAGGGCTATCAATTGAGGGTTGCTGGAGTGGAGGGGGTGGGAGGGATGGGGTGGCTGGGTGATGGACATTGGGGAGGGTATGTGCTATGGTGAGTGCTGTAAATTGTGTAAGACTGATGAATCACAGACCTGTACCCCTGAAGCAAATAATACATTATATGTTAATAAAAAGAAAAAAAATAATAAAGGGGTATCTGGGGCGCCTGGTGGCTCAGTTGGTTAAGCAACTGCCTTCGGCTCAGGTCATGATCCTGGAGTCCCAGGATCGAGTCCCACGTCGGGCTCCCTGCTCAGCAGGGAGTCTGCTTCTCTCTCTGACCCTCCCCCCTCTCATGCTCTCTATCTCATTCTCTCTCTCAAATAAATAAATAAAATCTTAAAAAAAAAGGGGTATCTGTACTTGGAAGATGTCACAATTCTATTTTTGTGCACTTAATAATTGTAACTTCAAATTATATCCTACAAAGACTGAAAGAACTAAAAGAGTAAGTAAATAAGTTTAATGTCATAGTAAGCTTTAACATTAGTATCTAAATAGCTAATAGAAAAAACAGACATTATCCATGGGATAAAGAAGAAATCATAGTGCAATAAGGAAACATTAAAACTGGATGATAGTGAAGATACAACATTTTCAAACTTGTGAGACGCAAGGCAAAGTAGTGGTTAGAGTGAGATTTGCAGCCTTATATACATGTGTTAGAAAAGAACAAAGGTGGAAAATCAATGATCTTATCTAGAAAAAGAAAAGCAAAACAAGATGGAGAACGGAAATGATAAAAATAAAAGCAGAAATTAATAGAAAAAAAATTTTTTTAAGGTTTATTTATTTGAGAGAGAGAGAGTGAGAGCGTGCATGAGTTGGGGGTGGGGGGAAGACAGAGGGAGAGAGAGGTAGAGAAGCAGAGAAGCAGACTCCTCACTGAGCGTAGAACCTACAGGGACTCATCTCTGGATCCCAAGATCATGAACTGAGCTGAAACCGAGTTGGAAGCTTAACTGACTGAGTCATTCAGGCACCCTGAAAAATTTTTCTAACAGAAAATTTGAAGTCAAAATGTGGCACTGTGAAGAGTTAACAAAATTTACAAATTCAGCATAACTTTATCAAGAAAAAAGAGAAAAACACGGGTTATTAATACCAGAAATTAAAAAGTGAAAACATCACTACAGATTTTACAGAAATAAAAAAAAATAACAAGAAGATATTCTAAGCAGGTAAAGCCAATAATTTAGAAAATTTAAATGAAATAGAAATTCTAAAAATACAACTTATACAAACTGATAGAATACATAATTTAAGTAGCCTAGTAACTATTAAAAATTATTAATTTATTATAAATTTTTATTTCAGAAAATCCCAGGTTCGAGGGCTTCAACAGGAAGTTCTTTTAAACCTTTAAGGAAATAACAACACAATGTTGTATAAACTCTTCTGGGAGATTAGAAAAAGAGAGACTAGTATAACTTTGATACCAAAACCTAACAAAGACATTACATCAATAAGGACTTGCACACCAGTCTCTTTCATTAACAAAGGTATAAAAATTATTAGAAAAAAATTAACAAAGAAAATTTAACAACATTTATTTAAGATTTTATTTATTTGAGAGAGAGAGTAAGCGAGAGAAAAAGCATGAGCAAGGGGTGTGGCAGAGGGAGAAACAGTCTCCCCGCTGAGCAGGGAGCCGGCAGGACTGGATCCCAGAACCCTGGGATCATGACCCCAGCTGAAGGCAGACGCTTAACCGACTGAACCACCCAGGTGCCTGAAAATTTAACAGTATTTAAAAACAAAATATATCACATCGAAGTGAAATGTATTTCAGGCTTGCCAGAGTGACTTAGCATTTGAAAGTAGTCCGTCTAATTCATCATGTTAACATGGAAAGGAAGAAAAATTATATATGTCAATGTAAATTGACAGATTTAGTTACTGCCCTTGATAAATTCAAACAACATTTATAAAAGAAATAAAAACAAGGTAGAATGCAAGAGAATTTTCTTAGCTTAATAATGAATTACAGAGACATCTTATTTAATAGTGAAATATTGAAAGATTTCTCTCTGAGATTGGGAATGTGACAAAAATGCCCTTTCCACTTGTTCTTTTCAACGTTTTCCTGGCTGCTCTACATAGTGCAAGAAAGCAAGTAAAAGAAGAAAAAAGATTAAGGGTTGGAAAGGTAAGAATTAAATTCAGTAAATAGGATTGTGAATTAAAAAATTTCAGACTCTCCAGAAAAATTATTAAAATTAATAAAGTGGGTTAGCATAACTATAGAATACACTATGCAAAGACAAATTTTAAAATTTAAACTAGAAGCAAATAACTAGAAAATTAATTTTAAAAATAATATAATTATCAGTTGTATTAAAAATTACCAAATAGAAAGTCAAAGAACCTCTACACTAAACATTACAAAACTATTGACAGAAATTTAAGATGATAAAATAAATTAAGCAATACATCATGTTCATGGATTGAAAGACACTGAATTGTAAAATATGTTCTGTTTTTTTTTTTTTTAGTTAGAAATTATTGTGTAAGAAACTGCCCCACATTTAGTGACTTAAAATAACAGTCGGTTATTAGTACTAGTGAATCTACTAATCATAGGGAAAAGTCTCGATCTTGGTCATGCTCAGCAGATCTTGACCTGTCTCACAATGCATCTGTGATCATCTGGCAGATCAATTTGAGCCTTCACTCACATACTGGGAGATGTCTGGCTTTAACATGGGCAACAGGTGTTATAGGGACATTTGTCTCCTGTAATTAAGCAAGCTATCCTAAGTTTGTTCATATTGGCAGGGTTCCAAAAGAAAGAGAATAAACACAAGTCTTCTTAAAGCCCATCCATGACACTACACAATGTCATTTCCATTGTATTTTTCATCCAAAACAAGTCCTATGCCTTGCCCAGATTCAGGGGTTGGGCAAATAATCTTGATAGGATGAGTTGCACATTTTCATTGCAAAAGAATGAGTATAGATAAGGGTGGAAAATTGTGTGCATTTTTTTCTGTAACAGATGTTTGTTCTTTCCAAATTTGTTTATAACTTCAGTGCATCCCAACAAAAATCTTGTGGGTTGTGTGTGTGTGTAAATTGACAAATTGAATCTAAAATTCATTTAGAAATGTAAATGGCTGGGTGCCTGGGTGGCTCAGTCAGTTAAGCGTCTGCCTTCGGCTCTGGTCATGATCCCAGGGTCCTGGGATCAAGTCCAGCATTGGGCTCCCTGCTC
The DNA here is from genome assembly GCF_002201575.2 of Neomonachus schauinslandi. NCBI lineage: Eukaryota > Metazoa > Chordata > Mammalia > Carnivora > Phocidae > Neomonachus > Neomonachus schauinslandi. The sequence goes on from NC_058416.1 coordinate 50,880,057, forward strand.
AGTGGGGAGTCTGTTTCTCCCTCTGTCCCTCCGCCCTGCTCGTGATCTCTCTCTCTCTCTCAAATAAATAAATAAAATCTTTAAAAAAAAAGATATGTAAATGGCTAACAATAGCCAAGGTGATTTTTTTTTAATTTTTAAAGATTTTATTTATTTATTTGAGATAGAGAGAGAGTAAAGTGAGGAGAGGGAGAGGGAGAAGCGGACTCCACACTGAGTGCGGAGTCCCACACAGGGCTCAATCTCACCACCCTCAGATCATGACCTGAGCCAAAATAAAGAGTCAGATGTTTAACTGACTGAGCCACCCAGGTGCCCCAATAGCCAAGGTGACCTTAAAAAAAGGAACCAAGCTGGAGACCTACACTAACAAATAAAAGGACCTATTATAAAGTTGTAGTAATTAAGATAGTATGTCATTGGCACAAGGATATGCATTACCTCAGTTCTAACAAAGTTGATGTGCAAGGCAGCGTGGAAATAGCCTTTTCAATACATTGTTCTAGGTCCTTTGAATATTTATATTAAAAAAAAAGAACACTGGGGCGCCTAGGTGGCTCAGTCATTGAGCGTCTGCCTTCGGTTCAGGTCATGATCCCAGGGTCCTGGGATTGAGCCCCTCATCGGGCTCCCTGCTCAGCGGGAAGCCTGCTTCTCTCTCTCCCACTCCCCCTGCTTGTGTTCCCTCTCTCGCTGTCTCCTTCTCTGTCAAATAAATAAAATCCTTAAAAAAAATTAAAGAAAGAACACTGATCCTACTTAACTGCCCCCCTGCCACACACACACATACACCAAGCAGACTACAGGTATAAGTGTCAAAGATAACAATAAAGCTCTTTGAAAAACACATTTGAAAACATCTTTATACTTTAGGAGTAGACAAGTAATTCTCAACAGGGCACTAGATGTGCTAATTATAACTGAAAATGAGAACTTAGACTATTTTAATATTAGGAACTTCTATTCATCACATACATCATTAGGAATGTGAAACTATAAACCACAAAAAAGGCAAAGAACTGCTGCAACTCAGTAATAGTAGACAAACAGCCAAAAAAAAAGAATATACGAAAGACTCGAAGAAGGACTTCACAAAAAGTAGATATCAAAATGGTTGATACACATATAAAAGGTACACAAAACATTATTAGTTATCAGAGAAATTAAAATTAAAACCCCAGTGGCCTACACAGACACCAGAAGATGAAGAAAGGAGAGACTACCAAGTGTTGGAGAGCATGTGGAACATCCAAAACTCTTTTATAATGCTAAATGGGAATGTAGATTGTACAATCATGTACAATCACTTTGGGAAACTATTGATACATACTGAAGAATCCCACTCCAGGAGTACTCAACAGAAATACCTACATAAAATCACCAAAATGCACGTAAGAATGTAGATAAGAGCTTTATTCATAGTAGTCCCAAACTGATAACAACACAAATATCCAAATATGATAGAATGGATAAATAATATTTGTATATTCACATAATGGAATGCTCTGCAGAAATAAAAATGGGCAAACTATAATTATACCCAACAACACAAATGAAACTCAGAAACACAATGCTGAATCAAAGAAGCCAGAAACAAAAGAGTACATTCCACTTACTTAGAGATCAGTAAAAGGCACAATAAAGTATAGTGCTAAAAGTTGGAATAGTGGTCTTTGGGAGAACTGTGATGTGAGTCTGAGGTGATGGTAATGCTCTGCCTACTGATATGGGCTAGAGTTCTAGAGAAGAAAGAGAAAGAAAAAAGCCAATAATATTTAATCATAGAGAGAATGTTTTGCAATAGGTGCTAAAATAGTATAGACTTTGAAATATATGATGCAGTTCTTTTTTCAGAATGTTTTCCTACACTGATAAAACTTTACATTATCATTGCATGCTCTTATATTATCTGTTCATCTTAGCTTTCGCTATTCACTAGTCATTCAATAATACCATATACTCATCTGGTCTTTAATCTTAGTTTATTATCCAAATTGTGTCTCTGCTGGGTTTAGAGTCATCATTTTGTGTAATTATTTAAAAATAAATCTCATTAACAATATTAAGCCCTAACTCCCAATTGAGGAAAGCACATTTTTTATTAATCAATTTATTTCACAATTTAATGGGAAAGTTTTAAATTTTTTCCCCTTAGGAAAATATGCAGATGGATTTGTATCAAAAATCATTTTTGTGCTGGAATACAAAGACTTAAGTCTTTAAAACAAAACCTCAGAGCACCTGGCTCAAGGGCATCATCTTTCCCAGATCACCAAACAAGTAGTACATTTATAGGAGCTGAGGTGGTAGCTGCAGAAGTGGTCGATGGCACTGTGTTTTATGGTTCCTTTGATAAAATCATGACCCTGTAATTTGGAGACCAGTTAGTTGCATCAAACAAAGGAATAGTTATTATTTTATTTTCCTTGTAAATTTATCATTAAGGAATAAAGAGCTATTTGAATTTGAGCAGGGATGATTTTTGAGGGATTGGGCAGAAGAAAGTTGCAACTCTATAAACAAAGCATATATAAATAGACATACAGATATATAGATACGCATAAATCTATCCATCCATAAATACACATAAATCTATTCATAATCCGTCCATCCATCCATCCATCCATCTATCCATCCATATTTCCCATCTGTCTATGAAAAAGAGTGACCCATCTGCATTAGAGAATTACTACTCCTGGTATTGTGAGATTTTGAACATATGACACGTGCTCCTACTTATGAACTTGTATGCTTATTGGTTAGAATAGCACATAGTAGTGCTCAATAAAAATTGGTGAATGAGTAAATTGAGTGTTTATGCTCAACTCTCTTCCATGAAGCAGTTCTAATTTTTGGACAGTCTCCAAGATTATGAAATTCAAAGCTGCCCTGACAGCCTCTTCCTTTCATCAGCTCAGCTTCTTACTATCGCTGGGAAGACGAGATTTGGAAGTTCTCTTTTTATGGTCAACCAAGTTAATTTTGATCCGTTGAACATTTAAATCAAATGTACTACCTGAATGCTAAACATCACTGTGGCTTCTTTTGTCTTTTGCATGGGGATCAAAAATAATAATAGTATTTGTCATGAAATCTCCAGTGCACATGCTTATCTCTGCTTTACTTTTCCTGACTCTGTCAGTGCACTGACAATGCCTTTTGAAGGTCTTTGTACTAGTGAAGATAATCTAGTGGTTGTAATTTATGATGCCCAAATCTCAGTGGTTTAATAGAAATTAATTTTGTTCTCATAAAGTCCAATTGGAGGCTTGGGGGGAAATAGAGAGGATTGAAGGGGTATTAAACTGATCCAAAAGTGATTTAAGGACATGGACTCCCTACATCTCATTCTTTCCTTCTTTCTCTAGGATCTTAGAGTCCTCTGCTAGATCTTCTGAATGTTACTGGCAGACAAGGGGAGTGAGGCTTATGCATAATACTTTTTATAGGTCAGACAGGACATGGCATTCATCATGTCTGCCCATACTCTTGGCCAGAGTTCATTCGGATGACAACACCTAATGGCAAATGATGCAGAAAACTTCTGCCAGTGTGCCCAAGAGAAGGAGGAAGGAGGTTTGCTGAATAGCTAACCAGTTTCTGTTATTGGAATTACTGGTCTCTATAGTACCAAAAAAAAAAGGAATTTTTATTTCATTGTAACACTGAACACTCCGATGAACATTTGTTATTAACCACTTCTTGAAACTGTCTCCTCTTTGATTTTCACAATATAAATTTTCATTTTTTTCTCCCTTCTACTCTTTTTTTAAAGTTTTTATTTAAATTCCAGTTAGTTAACCTACAGTGTAATATTAGTTTCAGGTGTACAATTTAGTGATTTAAGACTTACATACAACACCCAGTTCTTATCACGATGACTACAGTCCTTAATCCCCATCACCTATTTAACCCATCTTCCCACCCACCTCTCCTCTGGTAGCCATCAATTTGTTCTCTATAGTTAAGAGTCTGTTTCTTGGTTTGCCTCTCTCTGTTCCCCCCCCATGATTGTTTGTTTTGTTTCTTAAATTCCACACGAGTGAAATCATACGGTGTTTGTCTTTCTCTGACTGACTTATTTCAGTTAGCATAGTACTCTCTAGCTCCATCCATGTTGTTGAAAATGGTAAGGTATCATTCTTTTTTTATAGCTGAGTAATATTCCATTGCATATATATACCACATCTTCTTTATCCATTCATCAGTCGATGGACATTTGGGCTCTCCATAATTTGGCTATTGTAGATAATGCTGCTAAGGGAAACAAAGGCAAAGAAATAAAACAAAACAAAACAAACCCCAAAACAAACAAAAAAAACCTATTGGGACTTCATCAAGATAAAAAGCTTCTGCACAGCAAAGGAAGCAATCAAGAAAACTAAAAGGCAACCTATGGAATGGAGAAGATATTTGCAAATGACATATCTGATAAAGGGTTAGTGTCCAAAATATATAAAGAACTTATAAAACTCAACACCCAAAAAACAAATAATCTCTTCTACTCTTATTAGCCATTCATTCTAGTTCCTTTTTGAGCACTGTTCTTTCTCTGTTCATTCTAAAAGTCAAAGTCATAATTCCAAAGGACTCTGTTGTCATCTCTCTGAGCTTTCACTTCAAATATAATTCCTATAATATCTTTTTAAAAAGCTTTTATTAATTTTTTAGTGTAATTGACACACAATGTTACATTAATTTCAGGTGTGCAACATAGTGATTTGACAAGTTTTTATATTATGCTATGCTCACCACAAGTGCAGCTACCATCTGTCACCATACAACACTTTTACAATATCATTGACTATATTCTTTGTACAATTCCTATAATATCTTTAAAAAAAGCTTATCTCAATGTTTCCCTTACATTTGGGTGATTCTTAAATCTAATCAAGAATTCTTCTAAATTCCAGACCCATATTTCCAACAGCCTAATAAATATTTCAATTTGGAAGCCCACAGGCACCTTGAATCAATCACATTGAAAAATTAATCATTAGTTTCTGCCAAAATCCTTCTGTATCATCTATCTTGGTGAATGGTAATACTCTTTGCTTTGTAATTTCATATTCTTTATTCTCACATACACACTCTTCAGTGAATATCATCAATCCAGTTAGCAAATTCTACAATTTCTAGCTTTTAATATCTTTTGTATCTATCATCTATTTTTCACTGCCTGAATTCAGGCTGTCATCAGATTTTTGCCTGGCTTCAAGACAGAGCAGTTAGGAAGAACCAAACTGGAATGCACAATTGACAGAGTGGATTAGAGGACTCTGGAGATACACTAGGAGTTGGGCAGGATAGAACCTAGGAAGAGAAGATGGATATCAGAGCCAAGTATTAAACCCCTGCACAGGGTTCATTATCTAAACAGAGATTATGGTCAAGTTGATGGGCTAGCCGACTGAACTTACTAGACTGAGACCTGCGGTTGAGCAAAGCAGTCAGGAGCATAGCCAAGAACAGCAATATTTGGGCCAGATGGATGCTGATCAGAGTCATGAACAAATCGGTATAATTCAAAGTGCAATAATCAGAGTGGGCTGGGGTGTAAACTATGAGACCAATTTCTTAGATAAGCTCTCAGCCAGTCCTCTTAAATGGCCAGAATGAGAAGTAGCGGGTGGAAGTTTCAGAGAGACAGATTTCTGCTCACTCCAAGAAATATCTTTTAGTCATCAAAAGGTTGATTGTTAAAAAGATAGGCTATCTTGTGAATTAGTGAGTTCCCAGTGACCGAGATGATTCAGAGAGACTTCATGAAGTCCTGCGAAGCTATGGTTGAGGCTATTTCTGATCACTTGGATGAAGGGATTAGACAGTTGCTGAGCTCATTTATCACTCTTGAATATTATAAATTATAACCCTCAATTTGAAAGCTGTGATTTGGTTCCAACTGGGCTTTGTGGCAATCTTTCACATTCTCTCCTCTATAGCAGATATCAAGTTGCAGAAAATCTCCTGTGTTACTCCATTTGTGTTGCATTGCCTATCCTCAGAGAAGTGGTTTTCACCTTAGTCCCATCCATACTCAACAGATACACTGTTTAGTTTGCTCTCCCCCACCCCCTCCTGGTTAAATTGAGGTGCCAGTTAGCCAGTTAATTCATTGAGATTTGGGGTTTGACTGGCCTTTTGGTTGAAAGGAAAGATGAAGGCAATCTGGAGCACAGTGTCCAAATCATGGGATCCAGCTTTGGCAGAGATGCCTAGAACTGACGGGCCCTTCATGTAGAGACCAAAGCTAAGTAGCGGTGACACAAGATCTAACTTGGGAAGCTTCTCCATGAGAAGGCTGAGCTTCTTAGATTTGTTGTCAAACGTAACATTTGGAAGTGGTAAATCATTGCAGGAGCCTGTGTGCTTGGCAACCACGTTCCTGCCTGGGTTGCTGGCAGTAGAAGCCGTGTACGGATCCATAGCCTCATATAGTTCTGATGGGGAAATGTGAGCCATCAGTGACTGATCATTTTGAGAAAACCTGACAGAGAACAGAAATTTTCCTTACTTGCTCTTGCCATAATGAAGTGAGCGTAAGCTGAATGAAATAAAGTTGTCTCATTTGTTATACAGATGACTCACATGCTTTCTGACTCATGCCAGTAAAATTACTCTGCAACTAGCAGAAATATGCCAGGGCCAAAGAAAAATTGTGCTCTGTGGGCCCCCCCCCCATCCCTTCCCAAGGACTAGGGTATCATGATGCCGTTGAGACCTGCCCTCTGCTTGGAGCTGGGGCAATAAGTCATTTGGTTGCAGGATGACTTTTCTGGCTATAGATATACCCTTCAGGATAGGAGCTGTTAATCAACCCTGTCCATGACATCATTAAATTAACAGCTCCTGCATATAAGTAACATATTAAGCTTTGTCATTTTCACAATTTAAAATGCTTCTGTTCTTTCATCCATCAGGTAAAACAAAGATGCAATCGAAACCTGTGCTTTCAGAACAGATGCCTCCATAATTGTGCTGTTTAAAAGAATGTGCTCTCATGCTCTGTGCTATGTCTCCTTTCCATCTGCTTTTTGTCTGGTTGTGTTTGAGCAGAAGCCATCTCCCACCCCCTACCACTCCACCCTCCCACCGCCAAGCTTACTTTCAAAACTTGATGTGATAGAGTATTGCCAAGAGTCTGAATAAAAGCAGAATGTAGTTGTATGATGTCATTGTAATACTTCGGTCAGTTAAACACTCTGGGAATTTACTATACTAGTCAAGAATAAAATTCATTTGGATGATCTTTCCAGAATATACGCTAGGTGAGCTGTACCTCACACTAAAATCCTAAACTAATTTTGCATTCTAATGATAAAAGTTGACCTTCTGGAAAAATAACATTTGATTCATATCTATTGTGATTTCTTGAAGGGTAAAATTTTCCACTTATCTAAGAGCAGGTCATCACTTTTACAGTTGGTTTTTAGTAAAAAATGTCTATGGAAATAATAAAACCTAGGGCTTCTACTTTGTCTTACACATCCAACTTCTATGTGAGAGGGTCTATGCTTTTCTCTAATGCAGATATCTAGGCACAGGAAAATGAAGTGACCTACCTGAGATTGTAGACAAAAAACCTGACACTGAAACTCCTGGGTCTCGGGGCCTCTTTCTTGTATTCTTTAAGCTGTGAATTTCTGTATACCACTTTATTTTCACATATAACATTCATATGATATTTATTCTTATAAAATGGTTATTCATTGAGAAGAATATTCTAGCTCTTTCTGGTGGGTTTTACATTCTCCTCCTGAGAAATTGAAATAATCTCTGTATAACGTTTGTCAAAACATTCCTCTTTTCTCATTCACTGACCTTTTTTTCTACACATAACATTTTATCCTCACTGGTTTGGAGTCTGGCACAGGGTTTCTTAAAGGAAGAGGAGAGCAGGAAGACATCTATTTAAACTGATCTATATATTTTTTATTTAAACTGATATTGATTCTCTTGCAAGCTCAAATTATGTGTAAAGGGTCATTTTTAAATGTAAATTGAGCTAAACATTTCTAGGGAAAATTCTGAGATAAATTGATAAATGTGGATTGGTTAATAGGATAAATTAGATATAACTACTTGTCAACCCAGTCTGAACCAATTAGATTATGTCTTATCTAGAATTTCAAAAATATGTTCTATTAGATTTGAATTTTACTAGTTTTTCTCATGAAATAAAATCTCACTGTAAAATAAACTCAGGGAACGCCAGATGATATATTTTCCTGAGAAATTTAGAATGCATATTTGTATGATAGGATCCCTGGGATGTCACATAATCAATAAACTCTTTTGACTATGTTTAATTTTGTTAAATACAGCATTTTTTCCCCCTCGCCGTATCTGTTGGCATGCTGAACAGTTGGTGTCTTACAGGACATTTATTAGGAATCTTTGAACTAAAATTTTCTCTAGTAGGTAATATAGAATCATTTTTAAAAATACTACTATTCGGGGTGCCTGGGTGGCTCAGTTGGTTAAGCGACTGCCTTCGGCTCAGGTCATGATCCTGGAGTCTCAGGATCGAGTCCTGCGTCTGGCTTCCTGCTCAGCAGGGAGTCTGCTTCTCCTTCTGACCCTACCCCCTCTCATGTGCTCTCTCTCTCTTTCTCATTCTTTCTCTCAAATAAATAAATAAAATCTTTAAAAAAATACTACTACTCAAAGTATGGAAGTTTGGGTGAAACATAAATTATATTTTCTGTTAAAGGACATTATTTATTTGAACAAATAATTGCCACCTTCAAAAAGAAACTTATCTGTGAGCTTCTTAAGAGTATTTACTATTTATTTTTGTATTCTTGTCACCTAGCACAATGCCATTAGTCAAAGCTCAATCTTTGTTGAGTTAATAACAGTAAATAAAAAGATACCTGAAGATTTTAGATCACCTTGTACACAGAAATGAACATTTGAATGTTAGAAAATTAAAATCTGTTCTAAGCATCCAAAATGTTACATTTTCCTAAAATAACCTATGTTTTCCTTTATAAAACAATTTTAGTCTCCAGGGGCTTCTCACTGAGAATGGGTACATTCTATTTATATTTTTTGAGTGAAATAGAAAATGCAGAACCAATGAATAGATGTTATAGCTGTCTCATAAGAGCCTAGCCAGTTTTTTTTTTTTTTTAAAGATTTTATTGATTTATTTGACAGAGAGAGACACAGCGAGAGAGGGAACACAAGCAGGGGGAGTGGGAGAGGGAGAAGCAGGCTTCCCGCTGAGCAGGGAGCCCGATGCGGGGCTCGATCCCAGGACCCTGGGATCATGACCTGAGCCGAAGGCAGACGCTTAACGACTGAGCCACCCAGGCGCCCCCAGTTTTTTTTTTTTAAGATTTTATTTATTTATTTGAGAGAGAGAGAATGAGAGAGAGCAAGCACATGAGAGGGGGGAGGGTCAGAGGGGGAGCAGACTCCCTGACGAGCAGGGAGCCCGATGCGGGACTGGATCCAGGGACTCCAGGATCATGACCTGAGCCGAAGGCAGTCGCTTAACCAACTGAGCCACCCAGGCGCCCGAGCCTAGCCAGTTTTTAAAAAAATTTTTTTAAACATGACTGTTTTCTAAGAGATAATAAGAAACAATAGTCATTAAACGTATTTTCTTTTCTGGTACTTTTCTTTCTTTCTTTCTTTCTTTTTTTTTTAAAGGCTTATTTATTTATTTTAGAGAGGGGAAGTGGGGCACAGGGAGAGAGAGAATCTTAAGCAGACTCCCCGCTAAGCACAGAGCCTGACACAGGGCTCCTTCTCACAACCCTGAGATCATGACCTGAGCTGAACTCAAGAGTCAGACACTTAACTGACTGAGCCACCCAGCCACCCCACTTTTCTGGTATTTTTAATACAAGTCATAGGTTTATTGAAAGTTCTATCACTCTAGTGGAAACAAGTATAAATATTTTCCATTGAGTTTTTATTGTTTAGTTTTTGTTTTTGTTTTGAAGGTACTGGAAGTACCATGTAATTATTGCCATGGTATTGGATATGTGGTCTGGCAAAACAACAGCATGAAGTGACAATAGCCAGTGTAATGGTAGTTTGACATTAGTAATAATTTAGTGCTTGTAGTAATCCAAAACTAATTGTCCCAATTCTCTGTGTATTTCTTTTGATATCTTAAGGATTTTTGCCTATTTTGTTATATATTTTAACTTCAGGTGAATAAAATCACACCAAAACAAGCATGGAGAAGGGCTCTGAACAGACTGGTGGGCACTGGTATTGAAACTATATAGAAGGTGCCTGGGTAGCTCAGTCAGTTAAGTGTCTGCCTTCGACTCAGGTCATGATCCCAGGGTCCTGGGATCAAGCCCCATGTCAGGCTCCCTGCTCAGCTGGGAGTCTGTTCCTCCCTCTCCCTCTGCACCCCCTCACTCATGCTCTCTCTCTCTCAAATAAATAAATACAGTCCTAAAAAAAAAACAACTATATAGAATTGTGGTCTGACAACACTTTCACTAGATTTGTATGTCTTATGTATACATATATCTGGCATTAATCTGGTAGATTGGAGCCATGGTCCTGACATAGGAAATATCACTATGTCTCAATACCAGAAAGAGAGAGCCCCAGGCTGATGGAAGCATCTTTCAAACTATTAACTGTACAGTAGATTATTGTGCCATGTAGAGAAGGATTTTGACCATTTGGACCTATGCTCTTTACTTGGTCTCACTGAATTATTTACTCTTCATTGTTGACCTCCTTGTTATTTTTTTCGTAGTAGTTATGTAACTACAATGTCTAATCATCCCTTTGCTGAAGGATTGTTTCATTTTATTCCTACAATGTTTTGTTCTTCTCAATAAAACTTACTTCTTTCATTATCATCTGGTATCTGAAATTCTTTATCTTTCTTAAAAACAAAATTAGGAGATTTAACACTCTCCCCTCATAGTCTCCTCATTCACTATTTCATTAAATATTTAAAATACCTTGATTCTATTATTCTATTATTTGTTTTATATTCTGAGTGTGTGTGTGTATATATATATATATATATATATATATTCTGAGTGTGTGTATATATATATATATATATATATATAGTTTTATTTTTAACTCCTCAAAAGACAGGCTCTTTAGCCTGAATTTTGGAGAGTTTAATATAATATCAGGTGTATCAGATGATGCATAATTATATGATAAACACCTAAGTACTCTCTATATATTGTAATTGTTCTTAATGATTGTTGATTCAGTGTTGGTTATCTGTATGATATTAAGCCAATTTATCTTCAGTTATTCTATTTTCCAAAAGCCACAGGGAAGTTAAATGTAGGGACCTGTGATGATGTTGTATCTGTTTATCATATGATTGAGTCACATTATCTAGTAAAGCTGAATTGGTATACTTTCCAGCATATGGCATATTAAATCAATAATATGAGAAGGAAAAAGAATAATGGAAGGAGTACATACAATTTAGTATAAAATCTTACTGCTTTATTCTACATGAATTAAATTATTGAAGAATTAAGTGAGCATTGCTTGTCTGTTCTATGCCAGGCACTAAGGACCCACTGTGAACATATCATGAGGACAAGATAGATATGATTACTTCCTTTATGGGACTTACTGTCCATTTGCAATTCATAAATGGATATATGATAAAATAACTATACATTAATATGTATATCCTATGGAATGGTGGTGGATAGAAGATTCCAGGCAAAGATAGCATCAGCAGCAAAAGCCATGAGTTAGGAAAAATCATATTCTAGAAATCAAGAAAGAAGGCCAATATAGTTAGAAGATAACAAGTGGGGGGAAAATGGCATAGGGTGAGGCACAGACTCAACCATGCAGAATCTCGGTCCATGATGGGGAGTTGGGATTTTATTCTAGGCGTAATGGAAAACAATGAAAAGTTTACAAACAGAGGAGAGACATGATCAGATTTATGATTTTAGGGTTTTATATTTATGTGCAGAAAAAAATAAATAGAAACAGGGGTAACTCTTAAGCTTCATTTGTTTATTTTTCCTTTAAGTTCAAGCCAGACACATTGATGGCTTGGTTAGGGTGGTAACAATGGAAAAAGAAGTGCATTAAGTAGAGAGATACTTTTGGAGATGGTATGATAAGATTCATTGTTGATGAGATACAAAAAATAAGGGAAAAGAAGTAAATAAAAATGACATTTTTCTGGATTGAATGATTATCTTATTGGCAGTGCTATTGATAGAGAAACAAGTTTGGAGATTTGGATGGTGTGAGCAAGTTCCATTTTGGACTTGCTACTTTGGAATTTCTAGATTTGAGATGTCTGTTAGGCATCTAAGTGGATATGTGAATTCCTCTGTCTGTCTGTCTCTATCTATCTATCATCTATCTATCTCTATCTATTATCTATCTATCATCTATCGATTGATCGATCGATCTATCATCTATCTATCATTTACCTGCCTGTATATCTATGTATGCATCTGGGACTCAAGGCCAAGTGTAGAGTGGAGCTGTAATGTGGAGTCAGTGTATAGATAGTTCTGGAAGCAACCTGAATGGGAGAGCGTTGATAGAGGAAAGTGAGAGGGCTTGTGAAGGACTACCCAAACATTCCTCTCTGTGGAATTGTGGTAAAGGAGGAGAAGCCAATCAAGGAACCTGGGAAGGCCTGGCCAGAAGGGTAGGAGGAAAGCCAGGAAGTGCATTGACTCCAAGAGCAGAGAATGTTCAAAGGAGGAATAAATGTCAATCTTTGCCAGATGCTGCTAACATAAAATAGTATGTGGACAAATGTGTTCTCTAATTTAACAAATGGGTCATCGATAACCTTGGGAAGAACTGTTTCGGTGGAGTTGTGGTGATGCAGACCAGGATAGTACATGCTGAAAAGTGAAAGCAAGATGAAGAGGAGACATAATGTGTGGACAATTCTTTTGATTTTTTTTTTTTTGGTAGAGGGAAGTAGAGATATAAGATGGAAGCTGGTGTGGAATATAGGAGCCAAGGGAGGTTTATTTGTGGTTAATGAAAACTATCCTGATATTTTAAAAACATGAAGTTAATTCATACATTGTGGGATATTTCATAGGAACAAAGAATTTCAAGAAATAGCTAGAATTTAATTGTTAGTTGAGTAGTAGTCAAATATCTTTATTGATATAGGCCATCACCTATCTTTCTTTATCACTTCCATACCTGATTATAAAAGTATGTGACTGAAAATGTTCCAGTGAACAACTAGTTTGAAATAGCTTTCCTATTTTATATAGCTACAATGTCTGGAATAATCATGGGAAACAGAAACACCTCCTTTTTTCTGAAGGTGACCTTGGTGAATAGCAAATTTTTAAAAAGCGTGTATGTCATTTCAAGGGCTCCAGTTGTAACAGAAATGGAATATTTTTTGCCATCTAAATTTCAACTTGTCTTTTTCTTTTGCTAGTGTTTATAGGGATGCATCTGGAACCTTAACATCATTGTTGCCTTTTCAAGTCATTCTAAGATTGCCTTGTTAAAGCAAGAGGCAAACTCAAATATAAAATCAGCTTCTACCTTGGTAACAAACAGAAGTCTGTAGTTTTCAAACATTTCAACATCAGGACAAGAGTGGAAAGAAGGATCTTTTTTCAGAGGCTCTCTTTTCTGAGCCATCTTGGCCAAGAGCACCATCAACTACCACACACATCTTTTGCAACCATCTCAGAGCAGAGTTGCCACTGGTGTGATTGAGCCCTTCTGAAGAGGAAAAGATATCTAGGGCATCTGTTGTTCTAGTATTCTGCATATTCTATTGCCTTTACCAGTAGACATGACAACACAGAGTTTTGGGGTAGAACCTTTAAAAAATGTTTCTTGCCTTTTGAAATTCTCTGAATTCAGAACTAAAAGGGTGAATTTGTCTTTTTTCTCCTTAATTATTAGTGTTTTGAGAGCTTCCACTTGGACTAGGAGTTAAAGTAAGGTTAAAACTTGCATATCAGGGGGTGCCTGGGTGGCTCAGTCATTAAGCGTCTGCCTTCAGCTCAAGTCATCATCCCAGGATCCTGGGATCGAGACCCACATCTCGTTCCCTGCTCAGCGGGGAGTCTCCTTCTCCTTTTCCCTCTGCCCCCTGCTCATGCTCTCTCTCTCACGCTCTTTCTCTCTATCACAAATAGATAAATAAAATCTTAAAAAAAAAAAACAACTTTTGTCTCAGGGTACAGAACTCAAAGAACTGTTAAATGCAGAGGGTCTTCTTGTGGATTGAGTCTTATCTAATGCTCAGGATATTTGGCTGGGATAGTTTTAAGGTGATAGACACATAATCCGGTATATTTTGATAGATGAGGATGTAGTTCTTGGCAAGGAGATCAGGTGCAGGAAGCAACTCAGCCGTGCCCAACAGAGTTTCTTCTGTTGATGTTCTGAAGCAGTCTCTTCAGTCAAATATTCCTGGGTGGCAGTAATGTAAAGACTGCTACTTGAGCATTGCTGGGAAGTGCCTATCCATTCCCCTTTGGCCTCTTCCAAATATGTTTGTCTAATTTTATCTATAGGGAAGTCTGAGAGAGAAGCAGGTATAACTTGCTTCATAGTGAATTGCTTCCTCAAGGTGGCTGCAGTAAAACCTTTAATGTAAAATTGTGGCATGTGCTTATTTGTCTCTGAACTCCAGGAACCTGTCAAATGGGGCATTTGGGAATGACAGACACCTAATCAACATGTTTGCTGCTGTTTTAGGATTCGCTGATTGTTAATACAACGGCGCCTCTACTGTTTCATAAAGGTCACGCTGTCATATAAATCTTGTCTGCAGAGGCTCATTCACCTGAAGGTGAGTGCTTGAGAAAGAACAGGGTAACATGACAGTTTCAGGAAGATGCATTTATATGTATGCATTTAATGGGGAGTTGGGAATGAAACTTGGAAAGCATCAATTCCATTGCTTTTCCTTTTCTTTCATACAGCACGGTTTTGTACGCTGAACTTCTAGAAATAAAAAAACTAATAAATATAATTAAGTGATCTAATTTAGAAATGATGGGCTTTTAGATAGTTCTTGAATTTACCCTGATGCAAAAATTCCAAGCTTTTGGAATGCTAGCCATCATTCATTCATATGTGTATGTGTGCATGCGTGTGTGTGTGTGTCTGAATTGATTAAAGGAAAAACGACAACACAATTTTAAAATGAAAGCATTTTTTGTTTTGTGATAGCCCTACATGTATGGTTTAAAAGTGAAAATAATATTGATGTTATTTTTAATTGTGAGTAGCAAAATGATTTGGTCAAAGTAGGGAGTACTCATTGAATCAGGGTTCTTTGTTTTGTTTGTTTTTTGTTAATAGCAGGATGAGACCCTAGCATTCATCTAAGCCAATCACTCACTTTCCACATCATGAAATGAACCCTGATTTTTAAGCCATGCAGAGACCCACTGACTGATAAAAGTCATCCACGAATGCACCGCAGTTATTTGTAGCCATCACTCTGGATCCTCCTCATTTTTTCTAGACCTGCCTTCTCTGACCCTATTTCCAAATAATTTAAGCCCTTGCTTTCTGTCCCCAGATCTAATGTTACCTCTAGATCACCCCCTTAGGCTTGAAGAGACTAGACACTTCAAGTCTCCCTCCATAGCATCTGGTTCTCAACTCTGTTTGGTCGACTGTGGCTTGACTCCAGCTTTTGCCATCCTTGACTTCATTGGATAGAACTAGGCATGAACACAACCCCACCTCAAATACAGCCCTGGTATCTACAGAGGGCATGCTGAGAGAGATGAGTATTGATTCCATGTCAGCTCACCGCTTCGATATGATCAATGAAGCCCCTTTGTTAATAGTCACTCGATGGCAACTGTAGGCGTCTGTGCACTCACTGTGGTTTGATGGTGAACTAATATATTTCATCCTGAACTAGCCACTATGGTCAGGCATTTGTATCCTGAAAGAATGACCAAAAGATAGCAGAAGATCAACTTCAACCCCATTACCCACATCATAATCTTGTAGAATATCTTCCTTTTTTTGATCAGTAATTTAAAAGCATTTATCAAGGCAAATAGCCAGAATAAGAACCATGCCTTTTTGATCAGCCATTCTCAAATTGTCCTTTCAGAGGATTCATGAGATCAAATTCTTTTCAGAATAATCCTAAAATGTTACTTCCCCTTGTTACTCTCATTCTCTCACAAGTACATGGTGGAGTGTTCCAGTGGCTGCCAAACGTGATAATGTCATTGCTCTGCCACTAATGGAACATGTGCTTGTGTATTCTTGAGTTTTAAATTTCTCTCAGTTTTGATTTCTGATATGCTAAATAATATGGCCTGTATAAATAAATGTGCTTTGGTATCTTCAATGATTTTTAAGAATATACAGGAATCCTGAGACCAAAATTTTGAGAACTTCAGATTTGGGTTATTGAAATTCATGCTTTGCAACTTTCATTGTTAGAATCTATAAGATGAATTGTTTCTCAATGTCTCTGCTCTCAAGATTTTACTATTTAAACCAATGAAAAGCTGCCTCAAGGAAACAATAAGAACTCCCAGTGAGATAAAATTAGATGAATTCTATGATTTTTTTTATAGATATGTAACTTAAAATAATTTGGGTATAGCTTTAAATGTCAGACTCTTCAAAAATAACCAGTTTTGTAAACCATCAGTATCTTATTTAACTTCTCTGTGCCTCAATTTCCTCATCTGTAAATGGAGGTGATAACTACAGCTATGTCACATGGTTGTTAAAGATAAGTGAGATAAACACATTTAAAGCATGACAACACCACTTAGCATATGGTAGCAGTCCACCAATATTAGCAATTAGCTATGACCATTATTTCATCCCATTTGACTAAAATTGAATGAGATCTTAAATTTAGAATTGGGGTCAACATTTTTTCTGAGGATAATTATTTTAGAAATAACAATGAAAGCTCAAGAAGTTTAATTTTATTTTTGTACATTTTCCTTACATGCCAATTTGGGGAATATTTTTTATTCATTAAGTGGTTAGAATGAAACTCTGGGCCTTATCATTGTTCTCTAGTTATTTAGTTGGGGATAAAGAGCATAGAGTAGGGACAATATTCAAAAGAGAAAGGGCAGCAATAATAAAGACTTGATAGTCTTATAAGAATATGGACCTAAGAATCTGACCTATAATTTTAGGTTCCCCACTGGTTGGAATGTTTATTTGAACTCAAGAGAAAGGAGTCGAGACTGGAATTTTTACCATGTACCATGTTTAATTATTTGGAGTTTTTTAAGGCCAAAATATGCTTCCAAATTCAGAACATTCACTTTTAGTCCAATTTATTACAGTCCTAAAGTGAGTGTTAAAATCAACAATGTGACATGTGACTTTCTGTTTTTAAGTCAAGGCTAGTTTGCTGAGGATAATGATTTGTGACATGAACCTGAAGAAGCTGCTATAATTGACAGAGTCCAAAGTAGCAATCTGATTATAGTACTTTCAATTGCAGCTTTCTTTTAAACTAATTCTATCTTGAACTTGGGAATGATGTCATAGTGTCTCACTATATACATCTTATATGTGTAGAAATTAAAAACAGTATCCACTGAAATTGTATATGTAAAGATCTGGATGGACAATTTGGATGGGTTTCATGTTCAGATAATCCACAATTCCATTGGGAAAGGGGACATTAGGGTTATACTAGGATGAAATTGCTTCACAGCCTTGGGACTGTCTGAATTCCTTTTTCAACTTGTTCCCATAGAAGAAAAACAAGTCAAAGTACATGGTATTATTTACTGGGCATTGTCCAATTCAAGGGAGTTTGGCAGTACCTATCGATTACTTCTTTGCTTAGTCTATACAGACTCCAGCACCAGAATGAGAGTCAGTCAGAGTATCTATTTTGCTTAATCCCAGCCCAATCTCAAACTAAAATCTTCATTTCTATATGATTTTTGCAAGGAATTCCCAATCCAGATTACACTTATCACTTGGAAGCAGAAGGGAGCTCAGAAGTGAGTAAGGGAGTAGCTCTGGCAACCATCCCATGCCTTTCTTATTTGATACACCTTTCACAAGGCTCTGCGTTCAGCTCAGTCAGCTGGATGGGAGAAGAGAGCACCACCACCCAAGGAGAAGGGAGCCATAGAGAATAAGAGCTGCTCTGTTAGCCCTGCTAGTGCTTTGAATGGTAGGAAGGCAAGCCAACCACATGCTTCTTGACTTGTACTTTCAAAACATGGACTAATAAAATGTTTGCAAGGCAACAAATACACAGTAGCATTTCTCCTTGGGGATAGACTGGGGGTGATGTAGATGTGGGAAGGAAGGGGCTTCAGGAAGTTGTGAGTAGACTTTCCATTAGCCAACAAATTTAACCCATTTTATTAAATAAGTGTTTATAATATAGCCAACTAAAATCATAGCATAAATTCAACATAATTAGGCATAAGGAGAATGCTGTTTCACCTGTGGGAGTTGGAAAATACAGTTGACCTTTGAACAATGTGGGAGTTGGGCACTGACCCCTGTGCAGTCCAAAGTCCATGTATAACTTTTGAATCCCTCAAAACTTAACTAGTAATAACCTATTGTTGATCAAAAGCCTACTGATAACATAAATGGCTGATTAACACATATTTTTTATGACATATGTATTACCTACTGTATTCTTACAATACAGTAAGCTAGAGAAAAGCAAATGTTATCAAGAAAATTATAAGGAAGAGAAAATACACTTAGAGTAGTGTGCTATTAAAAAATCCATGTAGAAGTGGACCCATGCACTTCAAACCCATGTTGTTCAAGGGTCAACTATAATGAAAACACTCCCTAGATGATCCTATCTATGCCTTAGACTTTTACTTTCACCTAATAATTGCAAAATCTAAGTCTTTTTTTTTTTTTTTGGCACTCCAGATATCTATTGGTCATGTTCGTATTAAATCCATATGGATGTCCCCTGGGCACCTGAAACTCAGCTTTCCCAGGATTGACCTCAAAATGTCTGTCTTCTAAACCAACTTTCTATATTTTCTACTGTCAATCCATTTTTCTAAGTATCCAGCTTTGAGATTTCTCTAGACCCCACAGCTCTTTCATTTTCCCAAAGAAGTTGATTGCTATTTGGGATCCTGCCATTCTGCCTCTTGGATGTCTGCAGTCTCCGCATCTTCCTCTCCATTTCCAGTTTGAGTTCAAACATTCATTTTCTTTCTTGCAAACGATCTCCTTCTCCTAAATACTGCTTCCTTCAAGACCATCCTCAAAAATGCTACCTTCTAGTTGGATGCCATGTCATTATGATAAAAATTCTACAATGATTTCCTTAGTGTTAGGAAGGAAAGATAAATGAATTAACATTTACTAAGCACTTACTGTATT
Source organism: Neomonachus schauinslandi (assembly GCF_002201575.2). Lineage (NCBI taxonomy): Eukaryota > Metazoa > Chordata > Mammalia > Carnivora > Phocidae > Neomonachus > Neomonachus schauinslandi. Next base: position 50,899,371 of record NC_058416.1, read on the forward strand.
TTAAGTACTATGCTTGAAATTGGAAATATTGTGTTTTATTTATTCATCACAGCAATCCTGTGAACAGGCATAATAATCCCAGCTTTGCAGGTGAAGAGGGTGAGTTTTAGAGAGGTAAAGTAACCTGGGCAATTTGAAAGTGCAAATGCCAGGATTTGAGCCAGTTTGGCTGACTTTTCTTATCTGATTTTCTTTTATATCCCTTTTGCATTCACAAAGCTTATCAAGTTCTCTAATGACTCCAGCTTTTAGAATCTGCTGTTCCCTTTGTTTTCAGGCTCCCCACTCACTCCTCAGCTCCATTTTCCTTCCACTTGCTCTGCAAATCTTCCTTTAAAACAAACTTCTTCAAATCTCCCTCATTTTCCCATGTTTCTACAATACCTTGTGTATAGCTTCATTATAGCAGATAAATGCCTTCTTATAATCATTTTTGTTTCATGTACCATAACTGCTTTCCCAGCAGCCTGTGACCTTTCTAAGCATAGGTCTGTCTCTTTTCAGCCAAGAGTGTCTGCAACATTGCACAGTGCCTAACACAAAACAGTCACAATGCATACTTGCCTGCATGAATACATAACTGGATGAATAAATGTTGAGTAGAGAAAAGCAATCACAGTTATTCATGATCCTACCAATTCTGCTGAACTTTAATGTGAACAAATAATTTACCTTTAATCCCCCTCCCACTAGAATGTAAGCTTTATAATCACAAGGGTTTTTATATGATTTGTTCATTGCTGTGTCCCCAGTAACTAGAACTGTGCCAGATTCCTAAAAATCATTCAGTAATTATAGGTTGAATAGGTTGCTTTCACCATATTACTAATTCCTAGCATCTCATATAAAATGAGAATATTTTCTCTAAAGTCCATTTCATCCCTTTAGATCAATTTGCTTATTACAATTTTGAGCATCAAATATGTGCCCAGTACCATGCTAGGTATTGGAAACATAAAGATGAATAAACCTTAGGGAGCTTACATTTTAATAGGTGATTACTGAAAATGCCAATATAGTTGTTTTTCTGAGATCTGTGGATGGGGGAAATAAATAGTTTTCTGGTATCATGTAATATTTGGGTTCACCAAATTCCTTCCAAACTTTATTGATCAAACTGTGGTCCTCCTCAGGAGTTATTTATGTGGCAGAATAATAATTAGACAACACAAAAAAGGAGGTGGCTATTGTATTGCTTCTGCCATTTTATGAATTCTTAATGTCTGAAGACCTGAAGTTTTGAAAAAGAATTTCAAAGGTTTTTTTCTGTTAAATATGGAATATTTGCATTCCTATTTCCTGCGAGATAACCATTATTTGAGATAAATTTTTAAAACAAATCTTAAAAATAAATAATCTATAAAAATCAATATTTTTCTTTAGTCTCTAACAGTCCTCTGCTGTAATTTCCAAAAAAAAAAAAAAAAAAACCCAACAAAAAAAACACGAGCAAGGTGCCACTGTTAACTTCAAGGCATTTTATATTAAACATTATTTTTATAAATCAGGAAAATAGAATGTTTGGTGTTAGTTAAAAGCTATGGTAAGGAAGATATTAAGAATTGTTAAGGAAATTCAGTGACTGGGGCACCTGGGTGGCTCAGTCGGTTAAGCTGAGTCTGACTCAGCTCTTGGTTTGACTCTTGGTTTCAGCTCAGGTCATGATCTCCTGGAGATTCTCTCCTTCTCCCTCTCCCTCTGCTCCTCCCTGCTCTCAATCTCTCTCTCAAATAAATGAATAAAATCTTAAAAAAAAAGAAAATCCAGTGACTTTTCACAAAAGGACTAGCTATAAGGAAAAAAATAGTTCTTCCTACCCTCCATCTCTCCCTTCCTCTCTCCCTTTCTCCCTTTCTTTCTTTCTTTCTCTTTCTTTTTTTCTCCTTTCTCTCTTTTTCTTTCTTCTTTCTTTCTTCCTTTCTTCTTTTTTCCTTCCTTCCTTCCTTCCTTCCTTCTGTTCTTCTTTCTCTGTTGTCTTTATTTATTGTGAGCTCTGGTACCTGGAGTAGATACCAGGCTCCATTAGATAAGTGTTGGATTTTAGAGAATTCTTCTGATGTTACAGCATCTTAGGCTCAAATTTTTGGGCTGTGTGAACTGGCACTAATGACCAGTACTCTAGAATGTAATGTAAGGATCCCAACTCAGTGTGGTTTGTGATTTAACTGGTAGTTTGAGCATTTTTTAAAATCATATTTTATAATCAGCACTACTAAATTGTAAACTAATTCTGGGCAAGAGATCTGGCTGTTCGTAGGTGCTCAGAAAATGTTGGTTGAATGCTGATTTAATATCAAAATTAAATTCATGTTTTCAAGAATTTCAAACAAAATAGCACATTTCCAGACTGCCAACTTATTTGGAAAGTATGGATCTCAAACTTTCTTTTGTTCATTCTTCTAGCCCTGCCTCAACAGGCATAGCCAGAATGAAAAGGTTGTAACATACATTTCAACCCTAAAGCTGACGATGATACCAGTTAACATGTATTTGCCTAACTTGTGAAAGTACCAAATTGCTGGCAATATTATAGCCTTTACAACGAGAATCAATGAGTTAAATTGGCTAGAACAAATAAGGTGACAAAGGGTAACGATGAATGGCAGACAGAGAGAGAAACCTACAATTTAGAAACCAATAAAGTCATTACACTTAGCTCAGTACAGCAACTTGATGAGACATATTGGATAGTTAATTGTATGTTTTAAAAGTGGTAGCCAATGATTTTATTGTTTTCTCTTGTGAAGTTAAAATGAGGGTTTTTTATTGAGTATTTTGTGTGGATGAAAAATTGGGATCTCACTCAAATGAGAATTATAGAGGAAGCCATTTGCCAAGGGTGTCAGGAGATTGAGCTGGGTAATTGGAGCACTTCCAGGAATTGGTTTCATTTTCACCAGATTGAAAAAAACAAATCAATTGCTTATTAGCAACGTAGCTCTGTGAACAAGGTGTTCTTGTTGATGCTTATGTCAGGAATGTATTACAGATCTGATTTGATAAATAAAACCAAATATTATTCTTCACCATTGAGCCCTTCCTTGCAGGAAAGAGCAAATTGTACAATCTTCACCTCTGAGTCAATCTTTTAGTTAGAAGATCATAAAAGAGTCTATGGGTATGGCAGTAAAGTTTGGGGAGATAGGATTTTTCAGGACTTCTATAAGAAGTCCCCCATCCTGAACCTCTGTGATATTGGAGATGTGAAACTTGATTGGACTTGATGGGAGTGAAATTTAGTGATTGATATTTTCTGAGGCAAACCATCAGTTTCGCAGAGTTGTGCAGCTCACAGATGCCTCTGAGTTTCAGTGTCAAATATCAAAAAGTCCTATAACAAACAACTTATAAGTGGTAAGAAAAGTTTATACTAAGTCTACTTCTGAGGGCCCATGAAAATATTTCAGGCTGCAAGATATGTAAACAACTACACCAGACCACACAGTTGCATTTTATCAACTGACCATGGCATTAGCATCCAGCCAACTTCCATGATGGCTGGATGCAAATCAGCTTTCTAGAGAGAATCTGGAAGTGATCGGATGGGGAAGCCTTCCTCAGACTGTTGACTTAATATCTCTCTTTTTTTTCTTCTGGCTCCTAAAAAAACAGTGAATAAAAACTTAACTTACTGGGTCATCAGGCAGCAACATGGAAAGAGTAGTGGCCCCAAAGTGGGCAGTAAGAAAACCCCTTCTGCTGTAAAAACATCTGTGTTCATTGGAATCTTGGCATGTGGCTATGATCCAGGCCCACATTCAGATGTGGATTTACTATAAAGCTACAAGATTTTGCCTCAGTGTTATTCACTTGTAGAAACCCAGACTAAGCTTCTGGGAGAGGCTCAAGAAATGTCTTATATAGTCATGTGTTCCTGTCAATTTGCAAATGTAAGGTATTTAAAGTGAATTTTAAACAAACTGCTTAAGACTCCTTTCTCTTTCCATTATAACTGTCCCTTCCTCACACTTTCCTTCATGTCAGGGTACACAGAGTGACATTGGGTATTTTAGGTATCTGGCTCCAGATACATTGACTTGAGGAGATATTTAGTTGCATTTAGGTGGGATATACTTAAGTGGCTCAGTTTCTCCTGTGGGATGTTGAACAACATAATTGCTGTTATGAAAGGTAAACATAAAAGTCTGCAAGCAGGACCAGCTTCACAAGTTTGTGGCCCATGGGATCAGAAGGGTCCTGCATTGGTTTAATCATCTGCCATCACTTTCTTGAATTCTTCACTTTTTGAACAAGAGGCCCTGCAAATTACTTAGCCAGTTCTGGCAGCAAGTACCCCGCCAAAAACTAATAAGTGTACAGAAAGTGTGCCACATTCAGCTCATCTTTAATATCATTTGACACATTTTATTATTGAAGACAGAAGGTGACTTTACAAGTGGATGATGAATTCAGCACTTTCCAACAGTTACATGTTTTCTTTTCAAGTTTACCATGTAGATGGAATTCTTTGAATACTTGCTGTCCCTCTGCTTTTCCTTACAATTCTCTCCTCCACTTATTAAGTCCCCACACCTGCCTCCCACACCCTTAGTTTTGGGCACTGTACCTCTCTCATCTTCGTAGTGTAAGTGTCATCTCTATGCTGGGCCTTCCCTAAAAAACTTGTTTAAAATAGGTCCATGGTTATCACAGTCCCTTGTTTATTTCTTCCATAGCACTTGTAAAATATGTAATTTGAAACATACTTATTTGTACTGTTCTTTCATATATTCATTCAATAAATACATGTTGAGTACCTATTATGTGCCTGGTACTTCTCTAGGCATTGTTGTTAAAGTGAACAGATAGGTAAAATTCCTCATGAAGCTTACATTCTATTATGGGGAGATAATAAAACTAAAACTAAATGAGTAAATTATATAATATATTGGAATGTTATTAACTTTGGTTTAATTTTTTTTAAAAAGAAATAAAAGTGGAGTAAAAGAATTGAGAGTTTCAGGTGATATTTGAAGGAAGACTTGAAGGTGGTAAGAGGTTGCCACTACATAGAGGAAGAGTATTCCAGGCAGAGGAAATGTCTAGTCAGTGATTCTGATGCAGGAGACGGCCTGATGGATGTGAGGATGAGCCAGGGGTCAGGGTGTCTGCAGCAAAGTGAGTGATCGGGAGAGTAATGCATGAGATCAGAGGTGACAGAGACTTCTTATGAGATTATTAAGGTTTTGATGGTCTTGTGTGAACTTTGGCTTTTACTTTGAAGCAAATGGGGAACCACTGCAGAATGTCAAGCACAGAGGTGACATGATCAGACTTACAGTTTAAGAGAGACACTGTGGTGACTTGTTGAGAGAAAGAGGTGAGAGTTCCAGGGAGAAGTACTGAGCCCAGGTAGGAGGCTGTTGTAGTAATTGAAGTTGGATTGGATGGGTACTTGGAACAGGTGGTTAGCAGTGGAGGTACTGAGAATTAGTGGGATTCTGGATACATTTTGAAGGTGCGGGCAGCAGGATTTCCCAATGATGGGAAATGATGTGTGAATTAAGAAACAAGCAAAAAATGACTCTGTTTGTGGCCTGAACAAAGGTATTTTTGTCATCAACAGAAATGGAGAAGGTGATTTTGGGGGGGGCAGGTTTGAAGGGGAGGATCAGCTGTTTAGTTTTGGACATGATGAGTTTGAGAAGTCTTTTGACCATCCAAGTAGAGATGTAAAATTGACTGCTGGAAATGAGTCTGGAATTTGGAGGAGGGATCTGGCCTAAAAGTATGATTATGGGAGTCATAGGCCTGCAAGTGACATTTGCAGCTATGAGACTTAAAGACATCAAGAGAGTGATGGTACATGGATGAAAGGAAAGGCAGGAAGAGCAAGCCTTGGAGTTTGCTAATACTAAGGGCATGGAGAGAAGAGCTGGGGACTAGCAAAGGGACTGAAAAAGAGGTTGAGATAAGATGAAAACTTAAAGCTGATGGCAAAATGAAGAAACTGATTGAGGAGGAAGAAGTGGTGATTTGTGTTTAAAGTGTTTATTTTATTACATTTTTTCTTCATTAGACTGTCAGTTATAAGAAGGCAAGAGTCTTGTTTCTCTTATAGTTATCAGATCCCTGATTTCCAGGAAGTCCCTAGCACATATAAAGTTATCAGCAAATATTTGGTGAATAAATTTAAAGATGATTAAACAAGAATCAAGCACAGAACAATAAATAGAGGCTTCCTGCTAAAAGCAAGTACTACAAGTTGAAAATAAAGCAGAAAATATATACATAAAGGAAAAAAACACAGATTTAGGAAGTAAGTGTAGGGATGTTGTGGTGAAATTAAGAAAATTAGTATAGTGATGGTGTTTCCTAAAACTGGCAATTCCCCAAATATATCTCAAGCACAGACGTATCTCCTAAACTAGATGGATGTATTTAGTTGTCCACTAGATAGCTCTGTTGGATGTCTAAATGATTTTTCAAAGTCATCCCCTGCCACCCACACATTTCCCTCTGAATAAAAGCTGCCAAAACTCTCATAACAGCCAAAAAGGTCCTGAATCTGAGATCTGCTACCTCTCTCACCTGATCTCCTACCACTCTCTCCCTTCCCCACTTCTCTCTAGTCGTGCTGATATCCTGTTCCTTAAGAACCACCACTTCCTTCATACCTTGGCTTACATTATAACCTTCTCACGGAAGACTCCTCTGATCATGCTACACAAAAATGCAACTCACCCCACACCATCTGTTATTCTCAGCTTCTCTTCTTGTTGTTATTATTCCTAACCCTTGCCTTATAATAGTCTGTATAATTTACTGCCTTTGTTTATTGTTTATTGCCTGTCACCCCCCCCACAAGAATGAAAACTCCACTGAGGCAGGGAGGTTTTTCTCCTTATTTTTATCTCTGACTTATCTCAAGCACCTAGCATAGTGTCTGGCACATATATTTGTTGAATGTTGGATGCTTATAAAATTGGAATAAAGTCTACATTCATTGTGGAGGGCCTCAGTGCCATATTAAAAAGAGGCAGCCTAATTAGAGAGACAAGGGTATTACATTGAGATTCTCAGGGATGTCACATGAAAAAATAGTGCTGTATGAAGCCAAATCTGTATTAGAGTTTAGTTCATATTGCCCTGGAAAGAGATAAGACACAGAAACAAGTCAAAAGCCTATGGAAATAATATTATGTGGTGATAGATCAGAGTAGGATGATGTTAGTAGGAAAAAAGAAGCACAGATGCAACAGATTAAAAAAAAAAAGAACAGGTAGGACTTGAAGTCTGATTACTGTTAAAAATAAAGTCAGGGTCCCAGGAATTCAGCTGGATAGGGATCAAACCATTTTGAACATCTACAAACTCAACAGATTGAAACAAAGAATAGCAGCAACTCTCTGAACAGAAAAGAGACCACTTTCTGGAAGCAGGGACCCAACAAGCAGCAGATCAGGAGAGACTCACCTTCCTCCCCTGGGAGGAGCGGTGCGGGAGCACACCTCAGGGATCTGCTGGGTTTGGAGACTCCACATGGGGTCAGGTGCCAGAGATATAAATGCTTGGTCACAGGCCGGGTGAGCACGGAGTGCAGCTGGAGACCAGGGAGATGGGAGTGACTGACTGCTTTTCTCTGGGTGTGCACTGAGGAGCAGGCCCCAGGTTCTGGGCTCCTCCGGGGAGGAGATTGGGAGGCCGCCATTTTCATTCTCATCCTCCAAAGCTGTAGAAAAGCTTGTAGGGAACAAAAGCTCTGGAGAGCAAACCCAAGCAGATTACTTAGCCTGGACTGGTAAGGGCAGGGCAATTCCACCTCTGGCAAAGACATTTGGGAACCACAGCAACAGGCCCCTCCCCCAGAAGATCAGCAAGAACAGCCAGCCAAGACCAAGTTTACCAATCAATGAGAAGAGCAGAACTCCAGCACTAGGGGAATACTGCACATAGAATTCATGGCTTTTTTACCATGATTCTTCAGTCTTTCAAAGTTAATTTTTCTTTTCTTTTCTTTTTTTAACTGTCTTTTTAAAAAAATTTTTCTTTTTCCCTTTTTCAACCAACATCTGATCAATCCCTTTTTTAAAAAACATTTTTATTTTTCATTTTTAGAGTCGTATTCTACTCCTTCATAGTAGTTACCCTTATTTTTGACATATATATGTAAGTTGTTCTCTCTTTAAAATTTTGAAATACAGTTTCTTCTAACAGATCAAAATATACCCTAAATCTCTAGTGTATGGCTTTGTTCTAGTCTCCTGCCTGATCACATTCTCTCCCTTTTTTTTCCTTTTTTTTTAATCCTCTTCTTTCTTTTTTCAAACAACTTCTTATCTTATCAATTCCTTTTATAAAATTTTTTATAATTTTCATCTTTACAGTCATATTCCATCCTTTCATTGTATTAACCCTTACTTTTATACATATATAAATTTTTCTTCCTTTAAAATTTTGGGAGGCACTTTCTTCTAACAGACCAAAATACACCCAAAATCTAGTGTGGGGCACTGATCTATGAACCAGCCTGATCATATTTGATCATATTTTTTTTTTCTTTTCTTCTGTTTTTGTTTGTTTTTATCTTTTTTCTTTTTTTTCTTTTTCTTTTTTCTTTCTTTCCCTTTCTTTCCCCCTGGTTTCAGGTCTTTTCTGGTTTGTTTAGAGTGTATTTTCTGGGGACGTTGTTACTCTGCTAGCATTTTGTTCTCTCATTAATCTATTCTCCTGTGGACAAAATGACAAGATGGAAAAGATCACTTTAACAAAAAGAACAAGAAGCAGTACCGACTGCCAAGGACCTACTCAATACAGACATTAGTATGATGTCGGAACTAGAGTTCAGAATCGTCACTTTAAAGATACTAGCTGGGCTTGAAAAGAGCATGGAAGTTATTGGAGAAACCCCTTCTGGAGAAATAGAAGAACTAAAATCTAACCAAGTCGAAATCAAAAAGGGTTTTAATGAGGTACAATAAAAAATGGGGGCTCTAACTGCTAGGATAAATGAGGCAGAAGAGAGAATTAGTGATATAGAAGGCCAAATGATGGAAAATAAAGAAGCTGAGAAAAAGAGAGATAAACAACTACTGGATCATGAGGGCAGAATTCGAGAGATAAGCGATACCATAAGACGAAACAACATTAAAATAATTGGGATCCCAGAAGAAGAAGAAAGAGAGAGAGGGGAAGAAGGTATATTGGAGCAAATTATAGCAGAGAACTTCCCTAATTTGGGGAAGGAAACAGGTATCAAAATCCAGGAGGCACAGAGAACCCCCCTCAAAATCAATAAAAATAGGTCAACACCCCGACATCTACTAGTAAAACTTACAAGTCTCAGAGACAAAGAGAAAATCCTGAAAGCAGCTCGGGAGAAGAGATCTATAACCTACAATGGTAGAAACATTAGACTGGCAACAGACCTATCCACAGAGACCTGGCAGGCCAGAAAGGACTGGCAGGATATATTCAGAGCACTAAATGAGAAAAATATGTAGCTAAGAATACTATATCCAGCTAGGCTGTCATTGAAAATAGAAGGAGAGATAAAAAGCTTCCAGGACAAACAAAAACTAAAGGAATTTGCAAACACGAAACCAGCCCTACAAGAAATCTTGAAAGGGGTCCTCTAAGCAAAGAGAGAGCCTAAAAGCAACATAGACCAGAAAGGAACACAGACAATATACAGTAATAGTCACCTTACAGGCAATACAATGGCACTAAATTCCTATCTTTCAATAGTTACCCAGAATGTAAATGGGCTAAATGCCCCAATCAAGAGACACAGGCTATCAGATTGGATTAAAAAACAAGACCCATCGATATGCTGTCTGCAAGAGACTCATTTTAGACCCAAAGACACCCCCAGATTGAAAGTGAGGGGGTGGAAAACCATTTCCCATGCTAATGGACACCAAAAGAAAGCTGGGGTGGCAATCCTCATATCAGACAAATTAGATTTTAAACCAAAGACTGTAATAAGAGATGAGGAAGGACACCATATCCTATTTAAGGGGTCTATCCAACAAGAAGATCTAACAATTATAAATATCTATGCCCCTAACATGGGAGCAGCTAAATATATAAGCCAATTAATAACAAAAGCAAAGAAACACATCGACAACAATACAATAATAGTGGGGGACTTTAACACCCCCCTCACTGAAGTGGACAGATCATCTAAGCAAAAGATCAACAAGGAAATAAAGACTTTAAATGACACACTGGAACAAATGGACTTCACAGATATATTCAGAACATTCCATCTCAAAGCAACAGAATACACATTCTTCTCTCATGCCCATGGAACATTCTCCAGAATAGATCACATCCTAGGTCACAAATCAGGTCTCAACCAGTACCAAAAGACTGGGATCATTCCCTGCCTATTTTCAGACCACAATGCTTTGAAACTAGAACTCAAGAGGAAAGTCGGAAAGAACTCAAATACATGGAAGCTAAAGAGCATCCTACTAAAGAATGAATGGGTCAACCAGAAAATTAAAGAAGAATTTAAAAAATTCATGGAAACCAATGAAAATGAAAACACAACTGTTCAGAATCTTTGAGATGCAGCAAAGGCAGTCCTAAGAGTAAAGTATATAGCAATACAAGCCTTTCTCAAGAAACAAGAAAGGTCTCAAATACACAACCTAACACTACACCTAAAGGAGCTGGAGAAAGAACAACAAATAAAGCCAAAACCCAGCAGGAGAAGAGAAATAATAAAGATCAGAGCAGAAATCCATGAAATAGAGACCAAAAGAACAGTAGAACAGATCAATGAAACTAGGAGCTGGTTCTTTGAAAGAATTAACAAGATTGATAAACCCCTGGCCAGACTTACCAAAAAGAAAAGAGAAATGACCCAAATCAACAAAATCATGAATGAAAGAGGAGAGGTCACAACCAACACCAAAGAAATGCAAACAATTATAAGAACATATTATGAGCAACTCTATGCCAGCAAATTAGATAATCTGGAAGAAATGGATGCATTCCTAGAGAAGTATAAACTACCAAAACTGAACCAGGAAGAAATAGAAAACCTGATCAGGCCCATAACCACTAAGGATATTGAAGCAGTCATCAAAAATCTCCCAACAAACAAGAGCCCCAGGGCCAGATGGCTTCCCAGGGGAATTTTACCAAACATTTCAAGAAGAATTAATACCTATTCTTCTGAAACTGTTCCAAAGATAGAAATGGAAGGAAAACTTTCAACTTGTTTTATGAGGTCACCATTATCTTGATCCCAAAACCAGACAAAGACCCCATCAAAAAGGAGAATTAGAGACCAATATCCTTGATGAACATGGATGCAAAAATTCTCACCAAAATACTAGCCAGTAGGATCCAACAGTACATTAAGAGGATTATTTACCACGACCAACTGGGATTTATCCCTGGGCTGCAAGGTTGGTTCAACATCCACAAATCAATCAAAGTGATATAATACATTAACAAAAGAAAGAACAAGAATCATATGATCCTCTCAATAGATGCAGAAAAAGCATTTGACAAAGTACAGCATCCTTTCTTGATCAAAACTCTTCAGAGTATAGGCATAGAGGGTACATACCTCAATATCATAAAAGCCATCTATGAAAAACCTACAGCGAATATCATTCTCAATGGGGAAAAACTGAGAGCTTTCCCCCTAAGGTCAGGAACGCGGCAGGGATGTCCACTATCACCACTGCTATTCAACATAGTATTGGAAGTCCTAGCCACAGCAATCAGACAACAAGAAGAAGTCAAAGCATCCGAATTGGCAAAGAAGAAGTCAAACTCTCACTCTTTGCAGATGATATGATACTTTATGTGGAAAACCCAAAAGCCTCCACTCCAAAACTGCTAGAACTCATACAGGAATTCAGTCAAGTGGCAGGATATAAAATCAATGCACAGAAGTCAGTGGCATTCCTATACACCAACAACAAGACAGAAGAAAGAGAAATTAAGGAGTCGATCCCATTTACAATTGCACCCCAAACCATAAGATACCTTAGGAATAAATCTAACCAAAGAGACAAAGGATCTGTACTCAGAAAACTATAAAATACTCATGAAAAAATTGAGGAAGACACAAAGAAATGGAAAAGTGTTCCATGCTCATGGATTGGAAGAACAAATATTGTGAAGATATCAATGCTACCTAGAGCAATCTACACATTGAAGGCAATCCCCATCAAAATACCATCCACTTTTTTCAAAGAAATAAAACAAATAATCCTAAAATTTGTATGGAACCAGAAAAGACCCCCAATAGCCAGAGGAATGTTGAAAAAGAAAAGCAAAGCTGGCGGCATCACAATTCCGGCTTCCAGCTCTATTACAATGCTGTCATCATCAAGACAGTATGGTACTGGCACAAAAACAGACACATAGATCAATGGAACAGAATAGAGAGCCCAGAAATGGACCCTCAACTCTATGGTCAACTAATCTTTGACAAAGCAGGAAAGAATGTCCAATGGAACAAAGACAGTCTCTTCAACAAATGGTGTTGGGAAAATTGGACAGCCACATGCAGAAGAATGAAACTGGACCATTTTCTTACACCACACACAAAAATAGACTCCAAATGGTTGAAAGACCTCAATGTGAGACAGGAGTCCATCAAAATCCTAAAGGAGAACACAGGCAGCAACCTCTCTGACCTCAGCCGCAGCAACTTCTTCCTAGAAACATCGCCAAAGGCAAGGGAAGCAAGGGCAAACATGAACTATTGGGACTTCATCAAGAGAAAAAGCTTTTGCACAGCAAAGGAAAGAGTCAACAAAACCAAAAGACAACTGACAGAATGGGAGAAGATATTTGCAAATGACATATCAGATAAAGGGCTAGTATCCAAAATCTATGAAGAACTTCTTTTTTTTTTTTTTTAAGATTTTATTTATTTATTTGACAGAGAAAGACACAGCGAGAGAGGGAACACAAACGGGGAGTGAGAGAGGGAGAAGCAGACTCCCTGCCGAGCAGGGAGCCCAATGCGGGACTCGATCCTGGGACTCCAGGATCATGACCTGAGCCGAAGGCAGTCACTTAACCAACTGAGCCACCTAGGCGCCCCTATGAAGAACTTCTTAAACTCAACACCCAAAGAACAAATGATCCCATCAAGAAATGGGCAGAAGACATGAACATTTTTCCAAAGAAGACATCCAAATGGCCAACAGACCCATGAAAAAGTGCTCAACATCGCTTGGCATCAGGGAAATCCAAATCAAAACCTCAATGAGATACCACCTCACACCAGTCAGAATGGCTAAAATTAACAAGTCAGGAAATGACAGATGTTGGCGGGCATGCAGAGAAAGGGGAACCCTCCTACACTGTTGGTGGGAATGCAAGCTGGTGCAGCCACTCTGGAAAACTGTATGGAGGTTCCTCAAAAAGTTGAAAATAGAGCTACCATATGATCCAGCAATTGCACTACTGGGTATTTACCCCAAAGATACAAATGTAGGGATCCGAAGGGGTACATGCACCCCGATGTCTATAGCAGCAATGTCCACAATAGCCAAACTGTGGAAAGAGCCAAGATGTCCATCGACAGATGAATGGATAAAGAAGATGTGTTATATATACACAATGGAGTATTATGCAGCCATCAAAAGGAATGAGATCTTGCCATTTGCAACGACGTGGATGGAACTGGAGGGTGTTATGCTGATCGAAATAAGTCAATCAGAGAAAGACATGTATCATATGACCTCACTGATATGAGGAATTCTTAATCTCAGGAAACAAACTGAGGGATGCTGGAGTGGTTGGGGGCGAGAGGGATGGGTGTCTGTGTGATACACATTTTGGAGGGTATGTTCTATGGAGAGCGCTGTGAATTGTTCAAGACTGTTGAATCACAGATCTGTACCTCTGAAACAAATAATACAATATATGTTAAAAAAAAAGAAGAAGAAGATAGCAGGAGAGGAAGAATGAAGGGGGGGAAATCGGAGGGGGAGATGAACTATGAGAGACGATGGACTCTGAGAAACAAACTTAGGGTTTGAGTGGGGAGGGGGGTGGGAGGATGGGTTAGCCTGGTGATGGGTATTAAAGAGGGCACATTCTGCATGGAGCATGGGTGTTATACACAAACAAGGAATCATGGAACACTACATCAAAAACCAATGATGTAATGTATGGTGATTAACATAATAATTAAAAAATTAAACTTAAAATAAGGAAAAAAATAAATAAATGATTAAAAGGATTGCGAATGCTATATAAAAGTAAAGTCAATTTTATATGACTGGGAAGTTATTAGGGATGATGGAACAGCTATGATTTTTTGAGAGGAAGATGCAATATTTCAGTACAGCATGAATTCATGATAAAAACCCTCAACAAAGGAGGAAAAAAGGGAACATACCTCAACATAATGAAGGCCATATCTGAAAAAGACATAGTGAACATCATATTCAATGGTGAAAAACTGAGAGCATTTCTCCTAGGTCAGGAACAAGAGAGAGCTGTCTACTCTCACTACTATTATTTAACAGTAATGGACAAGTCCTAGCCACAGCAATCAGACAAGATGAAGGAATAAAAGTCATCCAAATTGGTAAGGAAGAAGTAAAACTTTCACTGTTTGCAGATGACATGATACTATATATAGAAAACCCTAAGGACTCCACCAAGCAACTACTAGAAGTGATAAGTGAAATCTGTGGTTAAAGGATATAAAATCAATGTACAGAAATCTGTGGCATTTTTATACACTAATAATGAAAAACAGAAAGAGAAATTAAGAAAGCAATCCCTTTTAAAATTACACCAAAGATAATAAAATACCTAGGAATAAACTTAACCAAGGAGGTGAAAGACCTGTACTCTGAAAACTATAAAATACTGATAAAAGATATTGAAGATGACATGAACAAGTGGAAAGATATTCCATGCTTATTGATGGGAAGAACAAATATTTTCAAATGTCCATACTTAATACTTACCAAAGCAATATACACGTTTAATGCAATCCCTATCAATATACCAACATTTTTTCACAGAACTATAACAAACAACCTAAAATTTGTATGGAACTACAGAAGAGCCCGAATAGCTAAAACAATCTTGAAAAAGAAAAACAAAGCTGGAGGTATCACGTTTCCAGATTTCAAGTTATACTACAAAGCTGTAGTAATGAAAACAGTATGGTACTGGCACAAAAATAGGCATATAGATCACTGGAATAGAATAGAGAGCCCAGAAATAAACCTATGTTCTTATGGTCAATTAAACTTTGGCAAAGGAGGAAAGAAATGTGAAACCTGAAACTATAAATATCCTAGAAGGGAATACAGACAGTAATTTCTCCAACATTGGACATAGCAACTTTTTTTCTAGATATGGCTCCTGAGGCCAGGGGAAAAAAAAAATAAACCATTGGGACTACATCAAAATAAAAAGCTTCTGCAAAGCAAAGGAAACAATCAACAAAACTAAAAGGCAACCTACTGAATGGGAGAAAGTATTTGCAAAGGACATATCTGATAAGGGTTAGTATCTAAAATCTATAAAGATGGAAAACAGTATGGAAGTTCCTCAGAAAGTTGAAAATAGAGCTACCCTATGACCCAACAATTGCACTACTGGGTATTTACCCCAAAGATACAAATGTGGTGATCCGAAGGGGCACATGCACCCCAATGTTTATAGCAGCAATGTCCACAATAGCCAAATTATGGAAAGAGCCTAGTTGTCCATCAACAGATGAATGGATAAAGAAGATGTGGTACATATATACCATGGAATATTATGCAGCCATCAAAAAAATGAAATCTTGCCATTTGCAATGACGTGGATTGAACTAGAGGGTATTATGCTAAGCGAAATAAGTCAATTAGGGAAAGACAAGTATCATATGATCTCACTGATATGAGGAATTTGAGAAACAAGACAGAGGATCATAGGGGAAGGGAGGGTAAAAGGAAACAAGATGAAACCAGAGAGGGAGACAAACCATAAGAGACTCTTAATCTCAGGAAGCAAACTGGGGGTTTGCTGGAGTGGAGGGGGGTGGGAGGGATGGGGTGGCTGGGTGATAGACATTGGGGAGGGTATATACTATGGTGAGTGCTGTGAATTGTGTTAGATTGATGAATCACAGACCTGTAACCCTGAAATAAATAATACATTATATGTTAATTAAAAAATTAAAAAATAAAATCTATAAAGAACTTATACAACTCAACACCCAAAAAACAAATAATCCAATTAAAAAATAGACAGAACATATGAATACACATTTCTCCAAAGAAGACATCCAGATGGCCAACAGACACTTGAAAAGATGCTCAACATCACTCATCATCATCATCAGGGAAATGTAAATCAAATCAAAACTACAATGAGATATCATCTCATACCTGTCAGAATGTGGCTAAATTAAAAACACAAGAAACAACAAGTGTTGGTGAGGGTGTGGGGAAAGGGGAGCCTTCTTGCACTGTTGGTGGAATGCAAACTGGTGCAGCCACTCTGGAGAACAGTTTAGAAGTTCCTCCAAAAGTTAAAAATATTTAAATATAGAACTATGATCCAGCAATCACATTACTAGGTATTTACCCAAAGGATACCCAAAGGATACAAAAATACAGCGTTGAAGGGGTATGTGTACCCTGATGTTTATAGCAGCATTATCAACAATAGCTAAACTATGGAGAGATCCCAAATGTCCATCGACTGATGAATGGATAAAGAAGATGTGCCATATGTGAATATATATATACACACATATATATATTACCTATTGATGAGCACTTGGCCTGCTTCCATGGTTTGGCTATTGTAACTAATGCTGCAATAAACATGCTGCATGTGTTCCTTTGAATTATTGTTTTTGTATTTTTGGGGTTAATAGTAGTGTGATTAGTGGATTGTAGGGTAGTTCTATTTTTAGGTAGCTTTATTTGTGTGTGTGTATATAGATATATTATTCAAATATATATTCAAATATATATATCATGGAATATTACTCAACCATAAAAAAGAATGAAATCTTGCCATTTACAACAATGTGGATGGAGCTAGAGGCTATAATGCTAAGCGGAACAAGCCAGTCAGAGAAAGGCGAATACCATATGATTTCACTCATATGTGGAATTTAAGAAACAAAACAAATGAGCAAAGGAAATAATAAAGGAGCAAGAGACAAAGCAAGAAACAGACTCTTAACTATAGAGAACAAACTGATGGTTACCAGAGAGGAGGTGGGGTAAGAGGATGGGTGAAACAGGTAATGGGGATTAAAGATTATACTTATCATGATGAGCACTGAGTAATGTATAGAAGTATTGAATCACTATATTATACACCTGAAGCTAATATAACACCGTATATTAACTATACTGGAATTAAAATGAAAAAAAAGCTTAATTAAAAATGAAGTAGTTCATTTTAGGCAAGGCAGGTTTGAGGTAATGCTGGAACATCTAAGAAAATAACCCAGTGTTCAGTAATGCTGTGGATGATTGCTACAGACACTTGTGGGATCTCTGAATCACCTGCAGCAGGAAGATCGCTGAGTCCATGGAGGTAAGTGAGGTCTACAAGAAAGACACTGGAGGACAAGGAAAGCAGTGAAACAGTGAAAATGGAACTTGGGCAGCTGCTCAAAATTACAGAAAAAGTGACATCACTGAATTGTAGAGAAAGGGAGAAGTCAGAAGGATGGGAGGAGAATCAGAGAGACAGAATCTGGTTAAGGAGAATGAGTATGCAAAGAAAGATACTGAATTTTAAAGAAAGCAGTTTTAAAAGAGTGTTCCAGCAATATGATTTCAGTACAGTTAATTATAAGGAATTGAAGGTTAAGGACTAAAAAATGTAGACATTTGTAGGAATGGAAATTACAAGGGGATCTTTTTTTTATTCATCCAAGAACTCTGCACATTTGTGTGAAAGATAAAGAGCTTCTGATGCTCAGAAGGCAAAATTCCCTCATTTGAAACAAGTAAAATATCCATATCAGAAAGGGAAAAATTCCTAATGGGGTGCACTTTGCCTTCTTGTTTTGCCAGTCTTGGTTTCAGCGAGAGATTGAGATTGGTGGAGACAGGGAGCCAGTGAGAGTCTCATTCCTCTCGTTCCCTATAGAGGGAGCTCTGTGTCTGGGAAAGTTCTAAGTAGATTGGTTCAGTGAGTGATGGGGAGCTGATGCTGAGTGGGGATAAATCATGATAAATCATGCTTTAAGTCAAGAAAATTAAAAGGTTCAGAAGATACTGTTAAAATGACTGAATATCTGGAATTATACTTCATTGAGACTGCCTGGAAACTAATTTCTGCTGGCACAATTGGATCTATTTGTGTGACGATAATGATTTGTGCTAATAACAATTTCATCAGAAGATCTCAAGGTATTTCAGAAACATTTTTTAAAAATTCTCTGCAGATTGTTTATGCAAGTTCAGAAACTTTAACCATGAAGAACATGGCTATTTTCCTTTCTCCTAGAATTCTTTTCTAATTATTAAAATCATTTGATATGTTGGAGAGAGTATTCACTTGGGACAAAGACTGAACTGCGTTTTAATACTACTCAGAGATAATGCTTAATTTACTTATCTGTTTTATTTCTCTACTCATAAAAATACCGATAATAATAATATATAAGAAACACCAACATTGGTTCTGGGCACATAGTAAGACCCACACTGATACATGCTGACATCCTATCATTCTATTCCCTACAGGAGGGATTTACTTTAAAATCTAAAGATCCATAATTTGTCCTACATTAACTCAATCTGAAAATTGATGCTCAAAATGCCTCCATAAAATCCTGGTTTGATGCTTCCATCTGTTCCAGAGACATACCAGTAATGGATAATATATAAAAAATGAAAACTGAAAAGACGTATAGCTGGATTTGAAAGCAAAGTAAACACTCTGAGGAGCAGAACCACATGCAGTGAACAGGCCCGAAGCTGTGGCTATATGGAGTTCTGGGTCTATAAATCAACAAGAGCAGCCAGAATGGGATTATATCGGTGGGAAAGGGAGAATGGAAGTGCTTCATACAAGTCCAAAGCTAAGCCCATGACTAAAGCCAGGGTTCAGGGTGTGATGAAGTTCTCTCAAAAAAAAAGAAAACTGAGTGTCAAAAATGTGTTGGCCTCTCTCTGAGATAGAGCTTTAAGCAAGCTGTGGACTTTGGGAGGCAGGAAGATGCAGGCTCAGCCTTGTAACCAGGAAATACATCAAGTGTTTGCTCGCTCCGTAATTTCCCCAAAACCACCACAGAGAACAAACTAAAAAATTTCATTAAAAGATCTAGTTCTGGAGTTGGAGGAACAGCTGGGTAGAGGCAAATTCTAAATTACTAAATTCTAAACTACTAGACCTATATATGGGAAAGGTTGTTGGGGACAGGAGAAGTAAGCATGTAAATCATAAAATCCTTTACATGCACAGCCCTTTACTAAAATCCCAGAATATGTAAATAAATTTGAAGTTGAGAAAAACAATGAATAAAACCAACAGTCAGACTCACTCCACATTATTATTTTTGGAAATTCTGATAAAAACTTTAAAATAAACTAGCCCAGCACTCTAGAAGGTAACATAAAGATAGCCATGAAGGTCTGGATATCCTGTCACCTTCAGAAAAATCATATGGGGAAAAAAAGAGAGCAAATGAATATATCCACAGCCTATATCTACAGTATTCTCAGGAAGACTACAAACTCCAGTTTACCAGTAAGTGGGAAATAAAGCCTGGAGGTGGACCCAGAGTCCATGAGGGTGCAGGGAGTATGATCAGAGGAGAGAGAAGAGTGAGGACAACAGCACCAATAGCTAAACAAGTAGAACAGGAGGAGAGCATGGGAACTCCTGAGAGCAGGTCTGAAATCTGACCAATCAGAACACTGGCAACAGTGATGACAGAAAGGGCTTTTGATGTTTATGGGACGACAGGGGGCATTCTCCGGAAGTCATTGGTCTGAAACAGTGTCACTTGGCAAAATTAGCTGATGGTGAAGGAAAGGAACACACTTCAGATGATAAAGCCCTTAATGAAACAAGATAGGATCAAAGATTCAGTGTGGGGTGGGGCAAATTAGAAAATAACGCAGAACAGAAAACAAGAAACAAAACTTTCTAGCAGATGAAACAAACCAGAAAAATCGCACTAGAAAATTAAAAAGAATTCTACGTAATTTTAAAAAGCATTTCTAGGTATTAAATAACACAAGGGAAGAGAAACGCAAAACCTCAGATAAGATAAAGAAAAGGAGCAGGGACTGACAAAATGCAGAAAGCAAAGTGAGGAAAAAGACAAAATTATCTTAGAAATGAAAATTGTGTTAGAAAATACAGAAGGGAGAATGGTTACCATTAAAGGTACAGTAAGTGCTATTGGGGGTAAATGAGAGAAGCCAAGAAAATGAAAGATAAAGAGATTGTTACTCCTAAAGAAAGATAGATTGTTACTCCTAAAGAAAGATATATCTTAAATCATACATGCTGGACATATACACATAAAATGGTTGAAAATTAAAGGATGAAAAAGATTAGCCAGCAATGAAAAAAAAAATGATACAATATTAAGATCAGAAAACACAGAACTAGGACAAAACTTAAGATGGGTAAAAAGGGGTAGCTCAATATTACAAAGAACTCTCTGAAATAATTTAGTAACCATGACCTTAGATGAACCTAACAATATAATCTAGACCTATAAGAAGCAAAAATCTAACAATACAATCTAGACCTATAAGAAACAATAAATTGATTTTTAACCTATTTTATTTGGAAATGAGAGGCCAATAGACCAAAATTAGAACATATTATATTAACTTAATATATTAATTTTCATATTTATATGTTATGTTAATATATTATACATAATATATACTATTATATATGTGAAGCAGAGCCCCCATGTACCTTCTAAATGAAGAATGATCATATGACCATACAAAAAGGCTCATAGGAAGTTTCAACATATTTTTAAAAATCAAGGTTATGCATACTGAAATCTCTAACCATAAGGTAATTTAATTGAAAATTGACTGAAATCTCTAATGATAATGTAATTTAATTGGGAACCAACAGAAAATTTAATAACATGCTTAAAGACTTAAAAATGCATTAGCAAATATTTCATGGGCAAAGGACAAGAATTATGATGGGTAGTATTGATATTTATAACTGAATGGTAATTACTGTACTATATCTGAAAAGTCATATGTAGCCAACACATTGTTTTAGAATTAAATTTAAAACTTAAAGGCATGTATTGAAGGATGGTTGTGGTGGGTATGGAACTCAGAAACTAGTTTGCTTCTGGATTTGCAAAACCTAGAAAGATAACAATTGCAAACCACAGCTTCTTTTCAGCTGGTATTTTAGATTTAATTAGGTTCAGTTAATCAGATACCTTTGCATAAGATGTAGAAGTGAAGAAGATGAGTGGAAGCCAAATTTTGTTAACCCAATATTTGTGATGGCATGTATCATTATAACCAATTTGAAAAAAACTCAACAATATAGTAAAGCTGAAGATACATTTCTGGTTGTATAACCTAGAATAGTAATTCTAAAATGTTTTTGTATCAAGATTCCTTTACACTTGAAAAAAATTAGTGAGAACTCCAAGGAACTATATTTATGTGTGTTATAATCTATTGATATTTATTGCATTGGCATTTACATATGCAAACATTTTAAAACATAAGAATACACAAGCACATATTCTATTAGCTGGCAGAGTAAACTTCACTACTTAGCATTTAGTGTCTGGCAAACTCCCCTCTACACTCAGGAGAGGATGAAAATTCAAAAGGCAAATCATGTCTTAGTATTAAGGAAATGGTTTTGTTCTTGTAGAGCCTATAAATGGTCTCAGGACCCCAGGATACCAGTATCCCCTGAACCATCATTTGAAAGGTTTTGCTGTAAAGATACTCTTTCATATATGTGTAATATTTTTTAAATGTTCATTTCAAGATTTTTTATAAAACCCAAACTTGCAAGTCAATGGGACGCAAGAATAGTGCATTGTGATGTATTCATACAGTAGGCTAATATTCATCAATAAAAATGAATAAATTAGAGATACATCTATCAGTATAGACAAGTATAAAAAAAAATCAAGTACCAAAAAACCAAACTACCAAACAACATATACAGTTTGTTTAAATTTACATGAATTAAAAACAACCTATCATACTAATTATCTTTGTTCCATTTTTATGGATGCATAAGTTATTTATAGTCTAATCATATGATAAGCACCAAATTCAGGATAATGAAAGAGAAGGGAGGGAAACAGAATTAGTGAGGGTTATACGTGGCTCTTGAGCACTACCTGTTAAGTCTTATCATAAAAAAATTTGAGGCTAATATGGCAAAATGCTAAAATTGAGTGATGCATGCACAGATTGCCATTAGGTTATTTTCTCTATATTTTTGACTGTGTATCTGTGGGTCTGGACTCTTTATTCCTTTCCATTAACCTGTTTATCTTTCCTTATGTGGATGCATCACTATTTTGATTATAGCAGTGTTATAATTAATCATGAATCAGGTAATGTAATTCTTCCAAGTTTCTTGGTTTCTTTCAAGGTTATTTTTGGCTAATTTAGGAATCACATGAATGTTAAGATCATCTGTCAAATTCTGCAAAAAATACTATTGAGATTTTGATTGCAATGTTGAACCTATAGATAAATTTAGAGGAAGTTATCATCTTAATAATATCAAGTATCCTAGCCCATGACTATGGGTGTGTGTGTGTGTGTGTCATTTAAAAGTTCTCTTAGCAGTGTATGTTAGTTTTCAGTGTAAAGATTTATCATTACTTGGTTAAATTTATTGTAAATATTTTAGGTTTTTATGGTATTTTAAAAATTGAATTTACTAATTGTTGTAGGTTAAATAGACACTCGCCCCAAAATATGTCTAGGTCCTAATCCCTGGAAACTGTGAAGGTGAACTTATTTGAAAAAAGGTCTGTGCAGATGTAATCTTGAGATGAGATCATCCTGGATTCAGGGTGCCCTTATAAAAGATAGTGGGGGAGAAGACACAGAGGAAAGAAGCCATGTGAAGATGGAAACAGAAGATGGATTTACATTGCCACCAATCAAAGAATGCCAGCAGAATAGGGAAGGGGCCAGGGAAGATTTTCTTCTAGTCTTAAGAAGAGAGTATGGCTCTGCTGACACCTTGATTTTGAACTTTTGACTTCCAGAACTATGGAAGAATCAATTTCTGTTGTTTTCAGCCCCCAAATTTGTGGTAATTATTACAATAATCTCATAAAACAAATCCACAGTAGCCTGTTTTTAGTATATAGAAATTCAAATGACTTTTTATACTAAGTATCCTATAACCTTGCTCAATTTACTTAGAAATTCTGGTAGTTTTAAAAATAAAATATTTAGGATTTTTACATAAACCATTCTGTCATATATGCATAAAGATAGATTAAACAGAGTGTGGTACATCCATAGCATGTAATACTACTTAGTAATAGAAAACTATTGATACACAGAACAACCTGAATGAATTTCTAGAGAATGATGCTGAGTGAAAAACACCAATCCCAAAAGGTTAAGTAATGTATGATTTTATTTATAGAAGATATTGAAGTGACAAAATTATAGAAATGGAGAACAGATTAGTGATCATCAGAGGTTAAGGAACAGGAATGGGTAGGAGGCAAGTGGGTGTGGCTATGAAAGCAAAATATGAGGGATTTTCATGGAGGTGGAACTCTTCTATAATTTTACTGTATTAATAACAATACCCTGGTTGTGGTATTGTGCTAGAGTGTTGCAAGGTGTCACCCACTGGTAGAAACTTGGTGAAGGGTACAAGGATCCTCTCTGTATTATTTCTTAGAAAACATGTAAATCTACAATTATTTCAAAATAAATATTTAATTTAAAAAAATTATTTCACTTAAATCTACCTTTGTTGATTTTGGTTTTTTATTTTACTTCTGCAAATATGATAGAATAATGCATTGGTATTAGTTTTGCTTTATGTAATCAAGTCTTCTTAGAACATACTAGATGTATATTAAAGAGATATTTTATATTTATTTTCATATTTATCAATTGTGACCTTTATTTTCATATATCAAAGAAGCTAAATGGAATCATTCTACTTAAGGTGAACACTTTCCTTTAATATTTCTTGTATTGTGGGTTTGCTGGTAATGTAGTCTTTCAACTTCTATTTATCACATCTTACATTCTATTTGTAAGCTATTTCCACTGAATATAGAATTCTATGTTAATAGTATCTTTTTTTTTTTGAATTTCAGTACTTTAAAAAATTATTTTCTTTTCTTCTGGCTTTTACTTTCCTATAAAAAAATCAAGTGTCATTCATTTATATAGTTTCTCTGTATGTAATATGTCTTTTTTTCTATATTTTAAAATAGCTTACTTTTATCTTTGTTTTTGTCATTTTAACTATGATGTGCCTTCTTTTTAAAAAAAAAATTGTTATTGTTATGTTAATCATCATACATTACATCATTAGTTTTTGATGCAGTGTTCCACGATTCATTGTTTATGTATAACACCCAGTGCTCCATGCAGAATGTGCCCTCTTTAATACCCATCACCAGGCTAACCCATTCTCACCCCTTCCCCTCTCGAACCCTAAGTTTGTTTCTCAGAGTCCATCATCTCTCATGGTTCATCTCCTCCTCTGATATCCCCCCCTTCATTCTTCCCCTCCTGCTATCTTCTTTTTCTTTTTTTTTTTTTTTAACATATATTGTATTATTACTTTCAGAGGTACACATCTGTGATTCAACAGTCTTAAACAATTCACAGCACTCACCATAGCACATACCCTCCTCAATGTGTATCACCCAGCCACCCCATCCCTCCCACCGCCACCACTCCAGCAACCCTCAATTTGTTTCCTGAGATTAAGAATTCCTCATATCAGGGAGGTCATATGATACATGTCTTTCTCTGATTGACTTATTTCGCTCAGCATAACACCCTCCAGTTCCATCCACGTATTTGCAAATGACAAGATCTCATTCCTTTTGATGGCTGCATAATATTCCATTGTATATATATACCACTTCTTCTTTATCCATTCATCTGTTGATGGACATCTTGGCTCTTTCCACAGTTTGGCTATTGTGGACATTGCTGCTATAGACATCGGGGTGCATGTACCCCTTCGGATCCCTACATTTGTATCTTTGGGGTAAATACCCAGTAGTGCAATTGCTGGATCATATGGTAGCTCTATTTTCAACTTTTTGAGGAACCTCCATACTGTTTTCCAGAGTGGCTGCACCAGCTTGCATTCCCACCAACAGTGTAGGAGGGTTCCCCTTTCTCTGCATCCCCACCAACATCTGTCATTTCCTGACTTGTTAGTTTTAGCCATTCTGACTAGTGTGAGGTGGTATCTCATTGAGGTTTTGATTTGGATTTCCCTGATGCCGAGCGATGTTGAGCACTTTTTCATGGGTCTGTTGGCCATTTGGATGTCTTCTTTGGAAAAATGTCTGTTCATGTCTTCTGCCCATTCCTTGATGGGATCATTTGTTCTTTGGGTGTTGAGTTTAAGAAGTTCTTCATAGATTTTGGATACTAGCCCTTTATCTGATATGTCATTTGCAAATATCTTCTCCCATTCTGTCAGTTGTCTTTTGGTTTTGTTGACTGTTTCTTTTGCTGTGCAAAAGCTTTTTCTCTTGATGAAGTCCCAATAGTTCATTTTTGCCCTTGCTTCCCTTGCCTTTGGCGATGTTTCTAGGAAGAAGTTGCTGCGGCTGTGGTTGAAGAGGTTGCTGCCTGTGTTCTCCTTTAGGATTTTGATGGACTCCTGTCTCACATTGAGGTCTTCCAACCATTTTGAGTCTATTTTTGTGTGTGGTGTAAGAAAATGGTCCAGTTTCATTCTTCTGCATGTGGCTATCCAATTTTCCCAACACCATTTGTTGAAGAGACTGTCTTTGTTCCATTGGACATTCTTTCCTGCTATGTCAAAGATTAGTTGACCATAGAGTTGAGGGTCCATTTCTGGGCTCTCTATTCTGTTCCATTGATCTATGTGTCTGTTTTTGTGCCAGTATCATACTGTCTTGATGATTACAGCTTTGTAATGGAGCTAGAAGTCCGGAATTGTGATACCAACAGCTTTGCTTTTCTTTTTCAACATTCCTCTGGCTATTTGGGGTCTTTTCTGGTTCCATACAAATTTTAGGATTATTTGTTCTATTTCTTTGAAAAAAGTAGATGGTATTTTGATGGGGATTGCCTTGAATGTGTAGATTGCCCTAGGTAGCATTGACATCTTCACAATATTTGTTCTTCCAATCCATGAGCATGGAACATTTTTCCATTTCTTTGTGTCTTCCTCAGTTTTTCATGAGTATTTTATAGTTTTCTGAGTACAGATCCTTTGCCTCTTTGGTTACATTTATTCCTAGGTATCTTATGGTTTGGGGTGCAGTTGTAAATGGGATCAACTCCTTAATTTCCCTTTCTTCTGTCTTGTTGTTGGTGTATAGGAATGCCACTGATTTCTGTGCATTGATTTTATATCCTGCCACTTGACTGAATTCCTGTGTGAGTTCTAGCAGTTTTGGAGTGGAGGCTTTTGCGTTTTCCACATAAAGTATCATATCATCTGCAAAGAGTGAGAGTTTGACTTCTTCTTTGCCGATTCAGATGCTTTTATTTCTTTTTGTTGTTGATTGCTGTGGCTAGGACTTCTAATACTATGTTGAATAGCAGTGGTGATAGTGGACATCCCTGCTGCATTCCTGACCTTAGGGGGAAAGCTCTCAGTTTTTCCCCATTGAGAATGATATTCGCTATAGGTTTTTCATAGATGACTTTTATGATATTGAGATATGTACCCTCTATCCCTACACTCTGAACAGAGTTTTGATCAAGAAAGGATGCTGTACTTTGTCAAATGCTTTTTCTGCATCTATTGAGAGGATCATATGGTTCTTGTTCTTTCTTTTCTTAATGTATTGCATCACATTGATTGATTTGCAGATGTTGAATCAACCTTGCAGCCCAGAGATAAATCCCACTTGGTCGTGGTGAATAATCCTTTTAATGTACTGTTGGATCCTATTGGCTAGTATTTTGGTGAGAATTTTTGCTTCCATGTTCATCAAGGATATTGGTCTGTAATTCTCCTTTTTGATGGGGTCTTTGTCTAGTTTTGGGATCAAGGTAATGGTGGCCTCATAAAATGAGTTTGGAAGTTTTCCTTCCATTTCTATTTTTTGGAACAGTTTCAGAAGAATAGGTAGTAATTCTTCTTGAAATGTTTGGTAGAATTCCCCAGGGAAGCCATTTGGCCCTGGGCTCTTGTTTGTTGGGAGATTTTTAAGGATTACTTCAATTTCCTTAGTGGTTATGGGCCTGTTCAGGTTTTCTATTTCTTCCTGGTTCAGTTTTGGTAGTTGATACATCTCTAGGAATGTATCCATTTCTTCCAGATTATCTAATTTGCTGGCATAGAGTTGCTCATAATATGTTCTCATAATTGTTTGCATTTCTTTGGTGTTGGTTGTGACCTCTCCTCTTTCATTCATGATTTTGTTGATTTGGGTCATTTCTCTTTTCTTTTTGGTAAGTCTGGCCAGGGGTTTATCAATCTTGTTAATTCTTTCAAAGAATCAGCTCCTAGTTTCATTGATCTGTTCTACTGTTCTTTTGGTTTCTATTTCATTGATTTCTGCTCTGATCTTTATTATTTCTCTTCTCCTGCTGGGTTTAGGTTTTATTTACTGTTCTTTCTCCAGCTCCTTTAGGTGTAGGGTTAGGTTGTGTACTTGAGACCTTTCTTGTTTCTTGAGAAAGGCTTGTATTGCTATATACTTTACTCTTAGGACTGCCTTTGCTGCATCCCAAAGATTCTGAACAGTTGTGTTTTCATTTTCATTGGTTTCCATGAGTTTTTTTAATTCTTCTTTAATTTTCTGGTTGACCCATTCATTCTTTAGTAGGATGTTCTTTAGCCTCCATGTATTTGAGTTCTTTCTGACTTTCCTCTTGTAATTGAGTTCTAGTTTCAAAGCATTGTCATCTGAAAATAGGCAGGGAATGATCCCAATCTTTTCGTACTGGTTGAGACCTGATTTGTGACGTAGGATGTGATCTATTCTGGAGAATGTTCCATGCGCACTAGAGAAGAATGAGTATTCTCTTGCTTTGGGATAGAATGTCTGAATATATCTTGAAGTCCATTTGTTCCAGTGTGTCATTTAAAGTCTTTATTTCCTTGTTGATCTTTTGCTTAGATGATCAGTCCATTTCAGTGAGGGGGGTGTTAAAGTCCCCCACTATTATTGTATTGTTGTCGATGTGTTTCTTTGCTTTTGTTATTAATTGGCTTATATATTTAGCTGCTCCCATGTTAGGGGCATAGATATTTATAATTGTTAGATCTTCTTGTTGGATAGACCCCTTAAGTAGGATATAGTGTCCTTCCTCATCTCTTATTACAGTCTTTGGCTTAAAATCTAATTTGTCTGATATGAGGATTGCCACCCCAGCTTTCTTTTGGTGTCCATTAGCATGGGAAATGGTTTTCCACCCCCTCACTTTCAATCTGGGGGTGTCTTTGGGTCTAAAATGAGTCTCTTGCAGACAGCATGTAGAGGGGTCTTGTTTTTTAATCCATTCTGATAGCCTGTGTCTTTTGATTGGGGCATTTAGCCCATTTACATTCAGAGTAACCATTGAAAGATAGGAATTTAGTGCCATTGTATTGCCTGTAAGGTGACTGTTACTGTATATTGTCTGTGTTCCTTTCTGGTCTATGTTGCTTTTAGGCTCTCTCTTTGCTTAGAGGACCCCTTTCAAGAGTTCTTGTAGGGCTGGTTTCATGTTTGCAAATTCCTTTAGTTTTTGTTTGTCCTGGAAGCTTTTAATCTCTCCTTCTATTTTCAATGACAGCCTAGCTGGATATAGTATTCTTGGCTGCATATTTTTCTCATTTAGTGCTCTGAATATATCATGCCAGTCCTTTCTGGCCTGCCAGGTCTCTGTGGATAGGTCTGTTGCCAGCCTAATGTTTCTACCATTGTAGGTTACATATCTCTTGTCCCGAGCTGCTTTCAGGATTTTCTTTGTCTGTGAGACTCATAAGTTTTACTAGTAGATGTCGGGGTGTTGACTATTTTTATTGATTTTGAGAGGGGTTCTCTGTGCCTCCTGGATTTTGATGCCTGTTTCCTTCCCCAAATTAGGGAAGTTCTCTGCTATAGTTTGCTCCAATTCTAATGTTTTGTTATGGTATTGCTTATCTCTCGAATTCTGCCCTCGTGATCCAGTAGTTGTTTATCTCTCTTTTTCTCAGCTTCTTTATTTTCCATCATTTGGTCTTCTATATCACTAATTCTCTCTTCTGCCTCATTTATCTTAGCAGTTAGAGCCTCCATTTTTTATTGCACCTCATTAATAGCCTTTTTGATTTTGACTTGGTTAGATTTTAGTTCTTTTATTTCTCCAAAAGGAGTTTCTCTAATAACTTCCATGATTTTTTCAAGCCCAGCTAGTGTCTTTAAGGTCATCGTTCTGACTCTAGTTCTTACATTGTACTAATGTCCATTTTGAGTAGGTCCCTGGCAGTCCATACTGTCTCCTGTTCTTTTGGTTAAGGTGATTTTTTCTGTCTTGTCATTTTGTCCAGAGGAGAATAGATGAATGAGAGAACAAAATGCTAACAGGGTAACAACATCCCCAGAAAATATATTCTAAACAAATCAGAAAAGACCTGAAACTGGGGGGAAAGAAAGGGAAGGAAAGAAAAAAGAAAAAGAAAAAAAGAAAAGAAAAAAAAAAACATAAAAACAAACAAAAAAAGAACAAAACAAACAAAAAAACCAGAATATGACCAAATATGATTAGGCTCGTACATAGGTCAGTGCCACACACTAGATTTTCGGTGTATTTTGGTCTGTTAGAAGAAAGTGCCTCCCAAAATTTTAAAGAAAGAAAAACTTATATATGTACAAAAATAAGGGTAAATATGATGAAGGGGTGGAATATGACTGTAAGATGAAAATTATAAAAAATGTTATAAAAGGAATTGATAAGTTGGTTGAAAAAAGAAAAAGAGGATTTAAAAAAAAAAGAAAAAAGGAGAGAATGTGATCAGGCAGGGGAGTAGAACAAAGCTATACACTAGAGATTTAGGGTATATTTTGGTCTGTTAGAAGAAACTGTATCTCAAAATTTTAAAGAGAGAACAACTTACATATATATGCCAAAAATAAGGGTAAATACTATGAAGGATAGAATATGACTCTAAAAATGAAAAATAAAAAGTTTTTTAAAAAAGGGATTGATACAGGGGCACCTGGGTGGCTCAGTTGGTTGGGCGACTGCCTTCGGCTCAGGTCATGATCCTGGAGTCCCGGGATCGAGTCCCGCATCGGGCTCCCTGCTCAGCAGGGAGTCTGCTTCTCCCTCTGACCCTCCCCCTCTCATGCTCTCTCTATCTCATTCTCTCTCTCAAATAAATAAATAAAATCTTTAAAAAAATAAAGGGATTGATACGATGTTGGTTGTAAAAGGGGAAAAAGAAAAATCAAAAAAAAAAAAAGACGGTTAAAAAAAAATTGACTTTGAAGGACTAAAGAATCATGGTAAAAAAGCCATGAATTCTATATGCAGTGTTCCCCTAGCGCTGGAGATCTGCCGTTCTCATTGATCGGTAAACTTGGTCTTGGCTGGCTGTTCTCGCTGATCTTCTGGGGGAGGGGCCTGTTGTCGTGGTTCCCAAATGTCTTTGCTGGAGGCAGAATTGCCCCACCCTTGCGGGGTCTGGGCTAAGTAATCTGCTCAGGTTTGCTCTCAGGAGCTTTTGTTCCCTGCAAGCTTTCTGTACAGCTTTGGAGGAGAGAGTGAAAATGGTGGCCTTCCAAACTCCGCCCTGGAGGAGCCAAGAACTCGGGGCCTGCCTCCTCAGTGCACCCCCAGAGAAAAGCAGTCAATTACTCCCATCTCCCCAGTCTCCCGCCGCACTCCGTGCTCACCCGGCCTGTGATGGAGCATTTCTATCTCTGGCCCCCGACCCGGTGTGGTCTCCAAACCCAGCAGATCCCTGTGGTGTGCTCCTGCACCACTCCTCCCAGGGGAGGAAGTGGAGTCTCCTTGGCTCTGCCACTTGTTGGGTCCCTGCTGGAAGAGCAGTGGCCCAACTGTGCTGCGGATCACAGTTTATGGCAACCCTGATCTGAGAGCCCACGCCTCTGCTCTGTCCCTGCAGCAGGCTTCCCCACTCTGATACCTGGGAGCTCTGTCACACTCAGGCACCCCCAGTCTTTCTGTGACCTCGAGGGTCCTGAGACCACCCTGTCCCAGCTAGGGTTCCACCCCCCGCTTAGCCACTGAAGCGACGTCCCTCAGCAGAGCGGACTTCTAAAAGTTCCGATTTTGTGCTCCACTGCTCTATCACTTGCCAGAAGCAGCCATGGGAGGCCCCCTCCCCTGCCATCTATCCTCCTGAATATCACCTTGGATTTACTTCTCCGCATATCCTACTTTCCAGAAAGTGGTCACTTTTCTGTTCAGAGAGTTGCTGCTATTCTTTTCTTCGATCTCCTGTTGAGTTTGTAGGTGTTCAGAATGGTTTGATCCCTATCCAGCTGAATTCCTGGGACCAGACGAAATCCAGGTCTCCTACTCCTCTGTCATCTTGCTCCACCCCCTCCTATGATGTACCTTCTTAATACTTATTTTTCTTAGTGTTTCTTGAACTTCCTGAGTCAATAGGTTGCTTTTTAAAAAATCAAATTCAGGAAAAAATTGTAAAATAATTTGCTTTTTAAAAAATCTCTTATCCTTCTAGAACTATGATTATTTGTATATTATTTTTGATTATTATTATTTTTTACTTTCTTTCTCTCTGTGCTTAGGTTTTAGGGATTTCTCTTGACTAATCTTTACATTCACCAATCCTTTCTTATGATGTGTTCAATCTGACAATATCTCATTCAGTAAATTTTTTATTTAGAATATTCTATTTTGTATTTTTATCATTTCCATGTGTTTTTAAAATTATTTCCAAATATCTCTTCAATTCTTTACCCCATTAAATTAATCTGTTACCATAGATTCTTTGATTTAAAAACTTGTTCTAATTTTTCCTACATCTGAGTAATCTGTAGACCTGTTTATATTTAATTATTTTTCTCTCTTGACTATAACTCCCGTTTTCTTGCTTCTTTCTTTGTCTCACTCATTTTGATGGTTTGTCAGAACTAACTTATTAATTTTAGGTAAGGAATGATTCCTTTGGTTCAATTAGTATTTCAGTTTGTTTGCTGTGAACTTATACAGGCTTTAGTCTCTTCTATGGCCTTGGAATTAGCAATGTTTGTCTTAAGATTTCTCATTGCTTTTCAGTCCAGTCCTGAAATGTTTCCACCACCATTGGGCTAATATCTTTTTTTCCCTACAGCTTTATTGAAGTATGAGTAACAAATAAAAATTGTGTGTATTTAGGTTGTGCAATGTGATTTTTTAAAATGTAAAATGTGATGGGGTGCCTGAGTGGCTCAGTTGGTTCAGGATCTGATTCTCAATTTTGTCTTAGGTCATGATCTCAGGGTCAAGATTTCCAGCCCCAAGTCAGTCTCTGTGCTCGGCAGAGTCTGCTTGCTTTCTCTCTCCCTCTCCCTCAGCCCCTCCCCCCACTCACACTCTCTCAAATAAATAAATAAATAAAATCTTTTTTTTTTAAGATTTTATTTATTTGAGAGAGAGAATGAGAGAGAGGATGAGAGGGAAGAGGGTCAGAGGGAGAAGCAGACTCCCTGCTGAACAGGGAACCCGATGCGGGACTCGATCCAGGGACTCCAGGATCATGACCTGAGCCGAAGGCAGTTGCTTAACCAACTGAGCCACCCAGGCTCCCAATAAAATCTTTAAAGTATAAAATGTGGTATATATATATACACATTGTGAAATGATCACCACAATCAAGCTAGTTAACACATTTATCATCTTAAATAGTTCTCTTTTTTTGTGTATGTGATGAAAACCCTTAAGATCTATTCTCTTAATAAATTTCAAGTATGCAACAAAATATTATTAACTATACTCATCATGCTGTACATTAGATTCCCAGAACTTACTCATCTTATAACCTAACACTTTTACCTTCTGTTTTTGTTTTGTTTTTTATTTTTTAATTTTATTATGTTAGTCACCATACAATACATCATTAGTTTTTAATGTAGCGTTCCATGATTCATTGTTTGCATATAACACACAGTGCTCCGTGCAGTACGTGCCCTCCTTAATACCCATCACTGCACTAACCCATCCCTTCACCCCCCTCACCTCTAAAATCCTCAGTTTGTTTCTCTGCATCCATAGTCTCTCATGTTTTGTCTCCCCCTCTGATTTTCACCCCCTTCATTTTTCCCTTCCTTCTCCTGATGTCCTCTATGCTATTCCTTATGTTCCACAAATAAGTGAAACCATATGATAATTGATTTTCTCTGCTTGACTTATTTCACTTGGCATAATCTCCTCCAGTCCCATCCATGTTGATGCAAAAGTTGGGTATTCATTCTTTCTGATAGTGAGTAATATTCCATTGTATATATGGACCACATCTTCTTTATCCATTCATCTGTTGAAGAGCATCTTGGCTCTTTTCACAGTTTGGCTATTGTGGACATTGCTGTTATGAACATTGGGGCTGCATATGGCCTTCTTTTCACTACATCTGTGTCTTTGGGGTAAATACCCAGGAGTGCAATTGCTGGGTCATAGGGTAGCTCTATTTTTAACTTTTTGAGGCACTTCCACACTTTTCCAAAGTGGCTGTACCAACTTGCATTCCCACCAACAGTGTAAGAGGGTTCCCTTTTCTCCACAACCTCTCCAACGTTTGTTGTTTCTTGCCTTGTTAATTTTTGCCATTCTAACTGGTGTAAGTTGGTATCTCAATGTGGTTTTGATTTGTGTTTCCCTGATGGCTAATGATGATGAACATTTTTTCATGTGTCTGTTAGCCATTTGTATGTCTTCTTTGGAGAAGTGTCTGTTCAAGTCTTCTGCCCATTTTTTGACTTGATTATTTGTTTTTTGGGTTTTGAGTTTGAGAAGTTCTTTATAGAACTTGGATATCAGCCCTTTATCTGTAGTGTCATTTGCAAAAATCTTCTCCCATTCCATGGGTTGCCTCTTTGTTTTGTTGACTGTTTCCTTTGCTGTGCAGAAGCTTTTTATCTTGATGAAGTCTCAAAAGTTCATTTTTGCTTTTGTTTCCCTTGCCTTTGGAGACATGTCTTGAAAGAAGTTGCTGTGGCCAATGTCGAAGAGCTTACTGCCTATGTTCTCCTCTAGGATTTTTATGGCTTCCTGTCTCACATTGAGGTCTTTCATCCATTTTGAGTTTATCTTTGTGTATGGTGTTAGAGAATGATCGAGTTTCATTCTTCTGCATGTGGCTGTCCAATTTTCCCAGCACCATTTATTGAAGAGACTGTCCTTTTCCCATTACATATTTTTCCTGCTTTGCTGAAGATTATTTGACCATTGAGTTGAGGGTCCATATCTGGGTTCTCTATTCTGTTCCATTGGTCTATGTGTCTATTTTTGTGCCAGTAATATGCTGTCTTGGTGATCACGGCTTTGTAATATAGTTTGAAATCAGGCAACGTGGTGCCCCCAGCTTTGTTTCTCTTTTCAACAATTCCTTGGCAATTCAGGGTCTTTTCTGATTCCATACAAATTTTAGGATTGTGTCCTCCAGCAGTTTGAAAAATGCTATTGGAATTTTGATCAGGATGGCATTGAAGATATAGATTGCGCTGGGCAGCATAGACATTTTAACAATGTTTATTCTTTTTTTTTTTTAAAGATTTTTATTTATTTATTTGACAGAGAGAGACACAGTGAGAGAAGGAACACAAACAGGGAGAGTGGGAGAGGGAGAAGCAGGCTCCCCGCCGAGCAGGGAGCCCGATGTGGGGCTTAATCCCAGGACCCCGGGACCACGACCCGAGCTAAAGGCAGACGCTTAACGACTGAGCCACCCAGGCGCCCCTAACAATGTTTATTCTTCCAATCCATGAGCATGTAATGTTTTCCCATCTTTTTGTGTCTTCTTCAATTTCTTTCATGAGTGTTCTGTAGTTCCTAGAGAATAGATCCTTTACCTCTTTGATTAGGTTTATTCCAAGTTATCTTATGGTTTTTGGTGCTATTGTAAATGGAATCAGTTCTCTAATTTCCTTTTCTACAGTTACATTGTTAGTGTATAAGAAAGCAACTGATTTCTGTGCATTGATTTTGTATCCTGCCACATTACTGAATTGCTGTATGAGTTCTAGTAATTTGGGTTTTCCACATAAAGTATCATGTCATCTGTGAAGAGAGAAAGTTTGACTTCTTCTTTGCCAATTGAATACCTTCTATTTCTTTTTGTTGTCCAATTGCTGTTCTATGGGACTTCCAGTAATATGTTGAACAATAGTGGCAAGAGTGGGCATCCTTGTCATGTTCGTGATCTTAAGAGAAATGCTCTCAGCTTTTCCCCATTGAAAATGATATTCGTTGTGGGTTTTTCATAGATGGATTTTCTGATATTGAGGAATGTTCCCTCTATCCCTATACTCTGAAGAGTTTTAATCAGGAAACAATGCTGTATTTTGTCAAATGCTTTTTCTGTATCAGTTGAGAGGACCATATGATTCTCTCTCCTCTTTAATATGTTCTATCACATTCATTGATTTGCAAATGTTGAACCACCCTTGCATTCCTGGGATAAATCCCACTTGATCATGGTGGATGATCCTTTTAATGTATTGTTGGATCCTATTAGCTAGGATTTTGTTGAGGATTTTGGAATCCATATTCATCAGGGATATCGGTCTGAAATTCTCCTTTTTGATGGGGTCTTTGCCTGATTTGGGGATCAAGGTAATGCTGACCTCATAGAATGAGTCTGGAAGGTTTCCATCTGTTTCTATTTTTGAAACAGCTTCAGGAGAATGAGTATTATTTCTTCTTTGAATGTTTGGTAGAATTCCCCAGGGAATCCATCAGGCCCTGGAATCTTGTTTTTTGGGAGGTTTTTGATCACTGCTTCAGTCTCGTTACTGGTTATTGGCCTATTCAAGTTGTCAATTTCTTCCTGTTTCAGTCTTGGCAGTTTATAGGTTTCCAGGAAGGCATCCATTTTTCCCAGGCTGCTTAATTTATTGGCATAGAGTTGTTGATAATAATTTCTGATATTTGTTTCTATTTCCTTGGTGTTAGTCGTGATCTCTCCCCTTTCATTCATAATTTTATTACTTTGGGTCCTTTCTCTTTTCTTTTGGATAAGTCTGGCCAGGGGTTAATCGATCTTATTAATTCCTTCGAAGAACCAGCTTCTAGTTTTGTTGATCTGCTCTACTGTATTTCTGGTTTCTAAATCATTGATCTCTAATCTTAATTATTTCTCTTCTAATGTGTGGCTTAGCCAGCATTTGTTGCTTTTTCTCCAGTTTTTTAAAGTGTAAAGTTAGTTGGTGAATTCAGAATTTTTCTATTTTTTGAGTGAGTCTTGGATGGCTATGTATTTCCCCCTTAGGACCACCTTTGCAGTATCCCATAGGTTTTGGACCAATGTGTTTTTTTCCTCATTGGTTTCCATGAATTGTTTAAGTTCTTTGATTTCCTGGTTGAACCATACTTTCTTAAGCATAGTGGTCTTTAGCTTCTAAGGGTTTGAATTTTTTCCAATTGTTTTCTTGTGATTGAGTTCCAGTTTCAAAGCATTATGGTCTGAGAATATGCATGGAATAATCTCAATCTTTTGGTATCAGTTGAGACCTGATTTGTGACCCTGTATGTGGTCTATTCTGGAAAAAGTTCTATGTGCACTCGAGAAGAATAAGTATTCTGTTGTTTTAGGGTGGAATGTTCTATATATATCTATGAGGTCCATCTGGTCCAGTGTGTCATTCAAAGCTCTTGTTTCTTTGTTGATTCATTCTTAGATGATCTATCTATTGCTAAGAGTGGAGTATTGGGGTCTCCTACAAGTAACGTATTATTATCAATATGATGTTTTATTTTGGTTAACAGTTGGCTTATGTAGTTGGTGGCTCCCATGTTGGGGGCTTAGATATTTACAATTGTTAGATCTTCTTGTTGGATAGACCCTTTAAGAATGATACAGTGTCCTTTTGTGTCTCTAACTACAGTCTTTAGCTTAAAATCTAATTTGTCTGATATGAGAATTGCCACCCCAGCTTTCTTTTGAGGTCCATTGACATAGAAGATGGATCTCCATCCCTTCACTTTCAGTCTGGATGTATCTTTAGGTTCAAAATGAGTCTCTTGTAGACTGCATATGGATGAGTCCTGTCTTTTTATCCAATCTGCAACCCTGTGCCATTTTATGGGAGCATTTAGGCCATTCACGCTGTGAGTGATTATTGAAAGATATGAATTTATTGTCATCATGTTGCTTGTGAAGACCTTGTTTTTATAGATTGTCTCTGTAAATTTCTGTTCTATATCACTCTTGGGATCTTTCTTTTTTTATAGAAACCCCCTTAATATTTCTTCCAGGGATGGCTTAGTGGTCACATATTCTTTCAGTTTCTGCCAGTCTTGGAAGGTCTGCATGTCTCCATCCATTCTAAATGACAGCCTTGTCAGACAAAGTATTGGCTTCATGTTCTTCTTGTTTAGTACCCTGAATTTGTCTTGCCAGGCCTTTCTGGCTTGCCAGGTCTCTGTGGTAGGTCTCACGTTTTTCTGATGTTCTTCCCTCTGTACCTTAGGAATCTCTTTCCCCAACTGCCCTCAAGATGGTTTCCTTGGTTCTAAGATTTGCAAGTTTTACTATTACATGTGGGGCATTGGCCTCTTTTTTTTCGGTCTTGGGAGGGTTCCTCTCTGCCTCTAGGACACGAATGCTTGTTTCATTCCCCAGATTAGGGAAGTTCTCAGCTACAATTTGCTCAAATATATCTTCTAGTCCTCTCTCTTCACCCCCTCAGGGATCCCAATAATTCTGACATTGGAATGTTTCATGGTGTCACTTATTTCTCATAGATTTTAAGCTGTTTATCCAAGGCCTCCTCGATTTCTTTCTTTTCTATCAGTTTTTCTTCTAGATCACTGATTTGTTCTTCTGCCTCATTTACCCTAGCTGTTAAGAGTATCCAGATTAGATTGGATCTCATGGATAGCATTTTTAAGTTCTGCCAGTTCAGCTCTCATTTCTGCCCTTAGAGATCTATGTTGCCATTAATCGATTTCTCCATTCTAGCTATCATCATAACTGTTACCCTGAAGTCTATTTCTGACATCTTGCTTATATCTATATCCATTTGTAAATCTGTAGCAGAAGTCACATTCTCTGAGTCTTTCCTATTTTGGTGGTTCTTCCTCTTAGTCATTCTGTTGAGGGGTGGTTGAGGGAATGTACAGAGTCCAAATTATTGACCACAACCCAAACAAGATGCACCTGTTTTATAGGGACCTTAGAGTTGTTGGCCTCTTGTTTTTCCAGCCTGTCTTCTGGGGGAGGGGCCTTCCACGCTGTTACTCAGGCAACCCTGTTTGGGCAGAGTTCCCCTGTGTCCTATGGGGGGGTTGGGCTCAGTGAAAACTGGTTTTTGGGGCTTTTGTTCTCTGGCGGCTTTCCCTTGTGGCTTTCTGCATCTCTTCTGAGAGAGCAGAAGAGACCATTTCCAACCCTCTGCTTCAGAACAGAGAGATCTCAGTCTGTTCTTCAGTGAGCTGTCCAGGCCACACTGTCTCCGTTTCTCTCCGTGCTGCTAAAACTGCAGCGTCCTGGGTTGTGTGCCCCACAGCGGCACTCCCAGCCCTCACTTCCAGGTCCAAGCATGTCTCTGTCCTTTGCGTTTCTAAAACCACCAGCCACCCCCAGTTCACATGCTCGCCCCCACAGCTCCAGGTTTCAGTCTGGGGGGGCTTCCCTAAATTCCTTTCCCGTCTGCTACTGGTCTGCAAGTCTGTGCCTGGTCCCTAGAGTGGGAGAGTTTCATGCTCTGGAGGTGCAGGATCCTGAAGGCTCCCTCCCCCCACTTGTACCCTTTGACCAACATCTCCTACCCCCAGCTTCTGGCAACTATCATTCTACTCTGGTTCTATAAGTTTGGCTTTTAGATTCCACATATAGGTAAGACTGCTTATTTCATTTAGCATAATGTCCTCTAAGTTTATCCATGTTGTCATAAATGGCAGGATTTCCTTCTCTTTCATGACTGAATAATATTCCATTGTACATCTATACCACATTTTCTTTATCCATTCATCTGTTGACAGACACTTAGGTTGTTTCCATATTTTGGCAATTGTGAATAAGGCTTCAATGAGCATGGGAGTGCACATATCTCTTCGAGATAGTGATTTTATTTCCTTTGGATATATGCCCAGAAGTGGACCATATGGTATTTCTATTTTTAATTTTCTGAGAAACTTCGATACTGTTTTCCATAATGGCCATACCAATTTATATTCCCACCAACAATATAAGAGTGTACTAATATCTATCATCTTTTCAAAATTTAAATTGGGTAGATGTTTGGTAAAGAGGTAGAAATTCAGGCCTTATCTTCCAGTAGGGGTTTGGGACCAAATACAAAAAAATCTGGGTGACCTGAAGTCTGACAGATCTTATCACTGTTAGACCATTAAACATCATGGCTTTAAGAATGATGTTCTGTGTTTTCCTGACTTGTTAATTTTAGCTATTCTGACTGGTGTGAGGTGGTATCTCATTGAAGTTTTGATTTGTATTTCCCTGATGCCAAGTGATGTTGAGCACTTTTTCATGTGTCTGTTGGCCATTTGGATTATTTGTTTTTTGGGTGGGGTGAGGATGCAGAGAAAGGGGAACACTCCTACACTGTTAGTGGGAATGCAAGCTGGGGCAGCCACTCTGTAAAAAAGTATGGAGGTTCCTCAGAAAGTTGAAAATAGAAGTACCCTATGACACAGCAATTGCATTAGTGGGTATTTACCCCAAAGATACAAATGTAGTGATCCGAAGGGACACATGCAACCCAAGGTTTATAGCAGCAATGTCCACAATAGCCAATCTATGGAAGGAGCCTAGATTTCCATCAACAGATGAATGGTTAAAGAAGAATTGGTATACATATACAATGGAATATTATGCAGCCATCAAAAAATGAAATCTTGCCATTTGCAATGGTGTGGATGGAACTAGAGGGTATTGTGCTAAGTGAAATAAGTCAATCAGAGAAGGACAATTATATGATCTCACTGATATGAGGAATTTGAGAAACAAGACAGAGGATCATAGGGGAAGGGAGGGGAAAATGAAACAAGATGAAACCAGAGAGGGAGACAAACCATAAGAGACTCTTAATCTCAGGAAACAAACTGAGGGTTGCTGGAGTGGAGCAGGGTGGGAGGGATGGGGTGGCTGGGTGATGGACATTGGGGAGAGTATGTGCTATGTTGAGTGCTGTGAATAGTATAAGACTGATGAATCACAGACCTGTACCCCTGAAACAAATAATACATTATATGTTAATAAAAATAAATAAATAAATTAATTAATTAATTAAATTTTAAAAATTTTGCCTTTGTCAATTGTGATATATTCTATATTTTCTTCTAAAAGTGAAATCATTTTACCTTTTACATTTAAACCTACCATCTGTCCGGAACTGATTTTTAGTAACATTATTTTAAATATTAATCTTGTGCTTGAATATAATTTGAATAGTAATCTGGTTGTCTTTGTCATAAATTTTTTCTCTTGTTTTTAAATAAGAAACCAGAAATTTGGAAAGTATTAGTTTTCTAGGTGGAAAAAAATTGTAAGCCCTAAAATTATAATATTGTTCTAATTTTTTAATGTCAATATTGTCCTATTTTAAATTTAGGATAGCCTAAATGTGAGAATACAATTTTTCCATTTTATGAGGTGAAATACAAATAAATTTGCCATAAGTATTGATTACATACATAGAGAGGGAATGCTCACAGGAGATAAATGAATTGTGGTGGCAATGTAAGACACTTAGACTTGTTTTAAGGAAGGAGTCTTTTATTCATTTGACAACATATTCCTGATATTTATATTATAAGTCTACTTCACAATAAATATATGTATATACATGTAGCTTGTTAGCTATGTTATATTCATTATATTTATTTTTACATATATATTAGTATGTATTATATTAAAGGAATTTATATTAAAAAAAATGATGTTCTGTGAAGCTGAAGACTTGGATAATAAGAGATTTGGAGACTCCCTGCCTGTAAGACACAGAAACTGTGAGATTATGGGAGTATATTTCTGTAAGATTTCAAGATGTCTTTGCATTAGGTTTCCTCTAGGTTCCAATCTGACATGTGCTCATAAATTTGTCAAAAGTTCAGCTTTTGCTCCTCCTCTGAACAAAAGCTACCCTTTTTTTTTACATGATTTCCCTAAAGTGGTTCCAGGTATTCAAACATTATTTGTTTTTGTCCATTTGGAAAGGCTCTTCCTTTTGAAGTACATTTCTTTTTTATTTCTTACTGTCCATACTTCTTCAATGCCTTTTTAAAAAAAGTCATTTTTTGTTTGTTTCATTGGTAATATCTTGTTGTTTTGATGGGAGTGAAGGTCTTTTAAAATCTTCTATGTTCTATGAATTATTAATCATTTTAACTAAATATATTTCAGTGTTTCAAAAACATATTCAAAAAGTGAAATTGTTAGGAACTCAGGCAATACAAAATAAGGCATCATGGCTTCATTGAAGTTGGAGATCCTTTGCTGAAATGCTAGTACAGTAGAAACTTTATTAATAGAAATGGCAAGTCACCAACTGTTCAGGTAGTAGAGTTTAAGAAAACATAGCAAAGTACTAGAGAATTTCCAGAACTCTTTAAGGATAAGCAATTAGGGAAGATAAAATTAGGGAAGAAAAACATCATAGAGAACTATATATCAACATAGTACCATAGGGTTCATGACCCTGATTTTTGGTGTGTTGGCTGCTACAGACAAGTATTTGGAAGGTTAGCTAAAGACAGCACAAAGTCAGACTTTATAGCAGTTAATGGATAATGGAGGTAGCCCTTCTCCCCAGAAATTGAGCCAGTTGCAGTAAGAAATTGTTGTAGCATAGAAGTTGAAGCAGAGAGGGAACATGTCTGGGATAGAATGGTGAAGTGGGTATCAAACTAATAAGTTACATTGGTCCATCTGTGTTACCATGGGGCATATGAAAAGTAGATCAAGATCTGAAGTGGTGGGGACAGAGACGAAGGTATAATTTAGGAAGGAGATGGAGGTGTAGATTCCTAGCAGAAACTTGAGGCACTGGTAAGAAACAAGAATCCAAGCAGGAAACAAGTAAGGTAGATTGGCCAAAAGATTGGGGAATAGAGAGGGCTTCAATGACCTCATATCAGCATGAGTATTCCAGGGGTTAAATCAACCCCTTCCACATTAAGAGTAGATGCAGCTTACTAATTGCAGAACTTTACTGGCTTATGGAAAGATACTATCCCATATACTGTCTGCGTTGTCTCTCAATAACAATCATACTGAATGAAATAGAAATTGTAGATTTTACTGTTATTGACAGTTGCATAGGGGTGAGAAGAGCTGAGCAGTAGACCAGAAATCCTGGGTAGGACATTACACAGGTGCTCAAGTTCTCTTTTGGACAACTTTCTAAAGAAAGGAATATCATAGTCACCAGAAATTAATGTGCTATAACCACAAAGCCAAACCAAACCAAAATTTTCCTTTAAATAAATAAGAAATAAACACTTTTTATTTACTTTTATATATTATATATAAGTATATAGATCCTTCTTTGCCCTAAATGAACAGAATGCAACCTGAAGCCATTATTGTATGGCTTAGAATTTTTTTTTTGGATTAGAATATTTTAAGTTAATTTTCAAATTTCTGAAAATCAATGGTGTTTTGAAATTTGTCTATACCATCAATTTCCAAAATTTGATAAATGTTATTACTAATAATTTTAATTTTTCATATAGAACTGATACTTTGTGGCAAATAGCTGAAAGTTATATAAGTTGGTCACTGTAAAATTATCTAGAGTCTAGTTTATCTTCACATTTTTTGTCAGTGATAAAACATTTCATGTGACTCAGTAATACTAAAGTTTTAATGGAAATGTCTGGTGTTATTGTGTATGTTATTTCCCATTGCTTTTTCTTCAAGGAGTTTTCCTATAAGTAAGCAATATAGGAAATAAATCTTATTTTTTACTGGGCATTGGGTTTCATTTTTGTATTCAGGTGATTTATTATGCCTAGGTGAAAGTGAATAATTTATGATGGGCCAAGGGCAGAAATAGAACACAAGAATGTAACATGCATGGCATCTTCTAAGACTTTTTATTGACATGATTGCCAAAATTCTCCTTATGAACTTATGAGATAGGCTACTACCATGGAATATCAATTTTGTCCTATGCACAATGCAAATATAGCATAGAATGGTTTAAGCTATTTTAAAATTAGAGCACAAGATTCTGGATTATACAAATATGGGTCCAAATCCAAATTCTTGGATTTAGTTCTATAATCTTGGGTGAGTTACTTAATTTCTGTAAATATGGT
Organism: Neomonachus schauinslandi; assembly: GCF_002201575.2. Classification (NCBI taxonomy): domain Eukaryota; kingdom Metazoa; phylum Chordata; class Mammalia; order Carnivora; family Phocidae; genus Neomonachus; species Neomonachus schauinslandi. Next base: position 50,942,897 of record NC_058416.1, read on the forward strand.
GGCCATTCTATAACATGGGGATAATATGAATAGTCACCTTATACAGTATTATTTGAATATTAATTGAAATAATCAATATCAGATTTTTTTGACATATAGAAAGTGACATGCATATTAGACATTATTATTATTATTATATCATCATCATCATCACCAAATATTAAGGTATTTTTCTGACACCAAGTACTAGTCATAAAATAATTAATTCCCAATTCAATTTTTGTATATATTTTCAAATATTCACTTTCACATTTTACCAAATTCCTTAGTGATTAAAATAAGAAGAAATTTTAACATATTAAAAACCAGGCCAGATTTTTTTTCTGTCATTATTAGTATTGATTTATTTGATTTTCTGTATAGTTTAAACATCTGTATGCACTCCCATATGATTTTTTTTTACATTTTTAAAATTCTTTATTATTTTTTTAATTAATTTTTAGGCCACATAGTTTTATTAAATACATAATGCCTTTGATGATAATCGAAGAGATCAGAGAAAGATCTAGACTTTGACTCTAATATGTGCCTCTGCTTCAAGTTTGTGGTCCCAAAATGCACATCATAGTATCTGAGATCGATTACATTCCTGACCCTGTTAGCAAGATAAGTGAGTCTCCTCATGCATGATTTTTTGCTCCAATGTCATGCAAGTCTTATATAACTGAAATGGACCCTCATTCCTCTTTGAAGTCTTTTAAGTAGTTCTTCAAAACAATATGCACATAAAGGGCATAGTATAATAATTTGTGAAAAATTCTAGTCACCTGAAGGAGTTAATTAACTTTTCAAAATACCCTCGGAGAAGTCCCCATGGGTTTATCATGGCTGTCATTGATATGGGTTTATTGTAGACATAATTACTAGAATATAAACTTTTTACGAATGAAGACATCTTACTCTTATTTTGTGCCTTCTTTTTTTGAGAGAGAGAAAGAGTGTGTGAGCAGTGGGGAGGTGCAGAGGGAGAGGGAGAGAGAGAATCTTAAGCAGGTTCCCCATTCAGCACAGAACCAGATGCAGGGCTCAATCTCACAACCCTGAGATCATGACCTGAGTCAAATTAAGAGTCAGACACTTACCTGACTGAGCCACCCAGGCTCCCCTTATTTTGTGCCGTCTGTTAAAAATAGCATGGGGCATAGGCACACAGCTTGCTTATCACTCCTAGTTAGAGGTAAGTTGGACACTAGAGACACTAGGGAGGACACAAAAAAGCCACAATTCCCTAACATCCCCATCATACACCAACACCAGCTCCCCTAATGCCAAGCTGTGATCAATCAGGAAGTGAATGAGAGAAATAAATCCCCTGATCTCTCTCCTGCTTTCTGACCTGCTGGCATCTCCCATTGGTTGAACTCCACACGAAGCTAGACAACAAAGGGAGAAAAGGATGCACTCCATTGAGGGCATTTTCTCAGGGTATGGAGCAGGGTAGAGAAGAGAGAAGAATGAACACGAATGGCCAAATGGATAATAATCCATAATATGAGAACCTAGCATGATTCTAACTCTTCTCCTTTCACAGGAAATAGGGTTCTAATGTCCTGCCTGCTTTATTTATTTATTTATTTATTTATTTATTTATTTATTTATTTATCTTTTGATTTAAATTTTATTAGTTAACATATAGTGCAATATTGGTTTCTGGAGTAGAATTCAGTGATTCATCACTTACATACAACATCTAGCCCTCATCACAACAAGTGCCCTCTTTAATACCTGTCATACATCACCCATCTTCCACCCACCTCCCTCCATCAACCCTCAGTTTGTTCTCTGTCATTAAGAGTCACTTATGGCTTGTTTCCTTCTCTCCTTTTTTTCTTTTCCCCCTTCTCCCTTCCCATATGTTCATCTGTTTTCTTTCTTAAATTCCACATAAGAGTGAGATCATATGGTATTTGTCTTTCTCTGATTGACTTATTTCACTTAGCGCAATACCCTCTAGCTCCATCCATGTCATTGCAAACGGCAAGATTTCATTCTTTTATGGCTCAGTAATATTCCATTATATATATACCACCTCTTCTTTATCCATTCATCAGTCGATGGACATTTGGGCTCTCTCCATAGTTTGGCTATTGTTTACAATGTTACTATAAACAATGGGGTACTTGTACCCCTTCAAATTTGTAATTTTGTATCCTTTGGGTAAATACCTAATAATGCAATTGCTGGATCATAGGGTAATTCTATTTTTAACCTTTGGAGGAACCTCCAAATTATTCTCTGGAGTGGCTGCACCAGTTTGTATTCCCACCAATTCCCAGAGGGTTCCCCATTCTCCTTATCCTTACCAACACTTGTTTCTTGTGTTGTTAATTTTAGCCATTCTGAAAAGTGTGAGGTGATATCTCATCATGGTTTTGATTTATCTTTCCCTATGATGAGTGATGTTGAGCATCTTTTCATGTGTCTGTTAGCCATCTGGATGTCTTCTTTGGGAAAGTGTCTATTCATGTCTTCTACCCATTTTGTAACTGGATTATTTGTTTTTTAGGTGTTGAGTTTGTAAGTTCTTTATAGATTTTGGATACTAACCCTTAATCAGATATGTCATTTGCAAATATCTTCTCTCATTCCATAGGCTGCCTTTTAGTTTTGTTGATTTCTTCTTTCACTCTGCAAAAGATTTTCATATTAATGAAGTCCCAATAGTTCATTTTTGCTTTTGTTTCCCTTGCCTTCAGCAATGTGTCTAGTAAGAAGTTGCTATGGCCAGGAAACCTGGGTGGCTCAGTCTGTTAAGCATCTGCCTTTGGCTCAGGTCATGATCCCAGGGTCCTGGGATTGAGTCCTGCATCAGGTTCCTTGCTCAGTGAGCAGCCTGCTTCTCCCTTGGCCTGCTGCTTCCCTTGCTTGTGCATGCTCTCTCTCTGACAAATAAACAAATAAAGTTGCTATGGCCAAGGCCAAAGAAGTTGCTGCTTGTGTTCTCCTCTAGGACTTTGGTGGTTTCCTGTCTCATATTTAGGTCTTTTATCCATTTTGAATTTATTTTTATGTATGCTGTAAGAAAGTGGTCCAGTTTCATTCTTCTGCATGTTGCTGTCCAGTTTTCCCAACACTATTTGTTGAAGAGAATGTCTTTTTTTCCATTGGATATTCTTTCCTGCTTTGTTGAAGATTAGCTGACTATAGAGTTATGGGTCCATTTCTGGGTTCTCTACTCTGTTCCATTGATCTATGTATGCTTTTTAATAATTTATTTTTATTTTTGTGTGTGTGCCAGTACCATACTGTCTTGATGAATATAGCTTTGTAATATAGCCTGAAATCCGGCATTGTGATGCCTCCAGTTTTGTTTTTCTTTTTCAGAATTGCTTTGGCTATTTGGGATACAAATTTTAGGATTTTTTTGTTCTAACTCTGTGAAAAATGCTGGAGGTATTTTTATAGGTATTGCATTAAATGTGTAGATTGCTTTGGGTAGTACAGACATTTTAGCAATGCTTGTTCTTCCAATCCATGAACATGAAACGATTTTCCACTTCTTTGTATTCTCTTCAATTTCTTTCATAAGTGTTCTATTGTTTTCAGAGTATAGATACTGCCTGCATTATTTTAATTCTAACATCTGAATTGTCCTTGACTTTTTTTCCTTTTTATTATCATACTCTTTACTGCACTAGAATCATCTGGTCATGAGGCTGAGAAAGGATGACTGACTTTTGAGGTGATGAACATATCATAGTTTCTTGAAGGTTCTAACATTTCCTATCATCCTATCATGGTACTTTATTTTTCTTAATTCAGCAAATGGAATTTAAGTGGAACAATTACTCATTCAACAAATATTTTTGAGGTTTTACTATAGATCAGTCACAATTCTTGATGCTAGATATCCATAGTGAATAAAACAATGTCCCTTAGCTCGTGGAACTTACATGTTAGTAGGGAAGACACACATTTTATCAGCAATTGCACAAGAAATTGTTTAGTTGCAATAGAGATAATTCTAGGAATCTAAACAAGAGGAATATATGTGAGGCCATATAAGAAGAGGTTCTGATCTAGTCTGGGTGTTTAGGAAGTGTTTCCTAGATATGGGGATATCTGAGATGATCCTTCAAGGGTGAGTGGAGATTGAGTAGAAAAAGGGCAAGAGGGAGTAAGGAAAGAACATTCTTGACTAATGTGAGTGCACTAGGGTGGGATGAGCAATACTCATTGAAGGCTCTGAATGCAAATGCAATATTATGCATCAGAGAATGTGAAAGCTCAGGAAGATTTTTAGAATTTTTTGGGTTCATTCCCAGTGTTTTATAGATGATCACTAACAGTACCTGCTTATTACTGACAGAATTTGATGTCAACAACACCAGGTGATTTTTATGGTTAAAATCAGTTGGATATTGACACAAGCCTACTTGGACTTGCAGATGTCTGTCTGAATCAGTTGAAGGATTTAGCACTGAAAGTCCTTATCAATAACCATCAATATGTTTATGCTCATTTAAGTTTTCATTGATATCTTTGTTTTCCCCACTTTCTTCCAATTCCCTAAAATTTTTGTCATAAAATCAACATATTTCAATTCTTATAAGTTTAACTCCTAGATTAGCTTGTGAAGTCACTTTAAGAAAAACAATTTTCATTTTCTTTAAGGTGAGGTTAGCACTGAAGTGATTTTATGAATAATAGCTGAACTTGGCACAATGCTATTAACAGTTCTTGGATACTTGATGAACAAGCCAACCACACATTGTTTAGATAGCTTGTTTTCTTCATTTTATGTTTTTTCTTCTTTTTTGTCCATCCTCTTCTTACTGCCTAATATGTACTATTGAATAAGTGCTATGTAAACTTTCTTAAGCATTCAGATTTTGTTACTTTTTGTTTCAGCTTTCACAAAATTTAATTTATTGTTCCATTATATCACTCTTTGTCCCTATAGTAGGGACATTGTTTAAACATAGATCTTTTGACAAGGGTTTCTTTTCTTCTTTAAAAGGTAGAAACTGTCAGCATATTGATGCTGTACCAGGAAATGGGAGGGAGAGGTGGGTCAGCAGTAGCATGGGAATCCCAAACTGGGTAATCTATACTATTTCCATTTGACCTTTGGTTGTATTTTTAGGAAATCTTGCCCTTAATTTCAATATTAGTTGGAAAGGATCACAGATTCAATGACTGGGGCTCCTACACTACTTCTGGCAACCAGAAATATATACGAAGTCTTCAAGAAGGTGAAGGCATTCTTTACTCATCTTTCAAATGGCCTCATCAACTTAGGGATCTTTTCACCTTGAATTTTCTCTCTCCTTTATTTTTTCTCTCTCTTCCCTGCAGCTCAGTCTGACCTTTCAGTCAATTCCTGTGTATTATGGATTGTCACATTCTGCAGAGTGGAGGATCTACTTTTTAAGACCATTTGTCTTTCACAGCATAATAAAGTCTGATAACTTTATTATGCCAACATGTCTCTTCCCCATAAGTAATGAGGATACCATGAGTAAAAAGAGCAAAGGGGCAAGATACGCTATCCCACCATATGTTGTGTCATTTGAATAATAATGCCTATGATATTTGGATTTTTAAAATGCTTTCATTCTTGTTGCCATGTTACCTGTTATATTTAAGAGGTTCACGGTTGAATTGAGCACTTAAAAAACATTTCTTACCCCAAATTCATAAAGTAGCAATTGTTTCTTATTTACAACTATCCTTGTATTAATCCTTTTTAGAAGAGGAAGGCAATAAACATGTATTGATTGCCTACTAATTGCCAAGCACTGTAGGTACTTCATCTCAATTATAGAGGTAAGAATAGTATTGGCTTAGATATATTAATTAACTTGTTTAAGATAACATAAGTAGAAAGGATAGATTCAAGACTTGAAATCAAACCCATTAAACCCCTGTAACCCGAACCCACAGCCTCTTACATGTATTTCTTTGTTTGAAATTTACTTCCTTTCCTACCTATTCACATACAATGCATCCCTCCAGGAAGTTCTTTCCTATCATGTCAGACCTTCTTCAACCATCAGGAGTCTTAGTACACTTTCCCTTTTCTAAATTCCTGTAGCACTTATGGTGTGCACTACAAATTCTTGTTATTGTTTCTTTATTGGTTGATATTCATATTCATATTCATTCATTCATTCATATTCATTTAGCCTCTCCAGCTGGATTTTATGTCCCTCGAAGCTGGTGCTCATTAAGTTTGTGGTTTTCAGGACTAGTTCAAGGATGTAGAGTGAAGATAGGATGTTTGCGGACTTTTTGCCAAGGTATGCGAGTTACTGAAGGAGGCATAGGAATGCTTAAAAAACAAGGATATGAAACTCTGAGACATGAAATTCTAGTTTGAAGAAAATATGGCAAGGTGATATCTAGATATAACAAACACAGAGTTATAAGAATGAGATTAGTATTTGCAGAGAGAAGATGACCACTAAGCTCAAAAGTGGGATTTAAACAAAGCCACTCCTTCTAAAGCCTATGCCTAATATTTTTACCAATTGTCTCTGTATGGACAATTTCTCTGGAATTATTCCTGAAGGAGAGAATTTCTGATACCTAGGCCATGTGACTTACAATGTATAAATGTGCTGTGATCTTTCTAAAGCTCACTTTGTCTCTCTGTCTCTATTCTGTCTGTCCATCTGTCTGTCTGTCTCTCTCTGTCACACACACACAGTGTTTTCTTAGAGAAATAAATTTAATTGCTATATGTAGAATAAACTTAGAAGTACCTATGTCCAATATTGTTCTAGCCTTATATCAAAGAAGTGATTGTCAAATTCAATATCTGCTTCGTATTATTCCCCGTTTGTATGAATTACTTATCTAAAGTTTGGATGTATTGTTTTAAAATGGACACAGAAAGGATAATCATCATCACCATATGTAGGTATGAAAACAAGAAAAATGAAAATCTGAGACCATGTTGTTTGGGTAACCTACTTATTGCTGGGCATGACTCATTTCAATTATAAAATTACTTGTGATAGACATTCATAGGATGCAATTAATGTCATTACGCAGTAAGAATAAACTTTGTACCCATATCTCTGCTTAGGTTGAAGATGCTTTCACTATGTTTCTAATCTGCTCACATTAAAAGGAAAACATGGAGCAGGACACAAATGGGCTTGTTTAGATCATATAAAACTCAGAATAGGGAAGGAAAGACAGAGTTACAGCTCAGAAGCCATTACAAGAATAGTAAATAAAACAGCCAGCCATTATTTCATGGAGCATATTGGAGAGAAGAACAATTTTCTTGGCAATGCAGCAGGGAATTTGGAACCAAGCATCATTTTTAAGTAAAAGATTTAGGGTTTCTGCAAAAAAGCAATATTTCTCTGGCATAAAAAAATTGACTTCCCTGTGTAGCCCAGGCTTAGACTATTCAAAAAAGGAGCAGAACCCTAACATTCAAAAGGAAGATAAAGGAAACATATGCACAATGACTATAATATCTTACTACAGTAATTCAGGGTAAGATTGTTCACTATAGCAAACCAACACATAAAAGGATACTTACATTAAAATGTACAACATGGGATCCATTCATTTTGAACAGTCTTTTTCAAATTGTAGATTGCCACTCATTGGAGTGTCATTAATTTAATGTGTCATGAAAACAATTAAAAAATGAAATAGCCTAGACTTAAATAAAATGCATAGAAAATGAACTGCATACATTTGCAACAACGTGGCTGGAACTGGAGGGTATTATGCTGAACGAAATAAGTCAATCAGAGAAAGACATGTATCATATGACCTCACTGATATGAGGAATTCTTAATCTCAGGAAACAAACTGAGGGCTGTTGGAGTGGTGGGAGGTGGGAGGCATGGGGTGGCTGGGTGAGAGACATTGGGGAGGGTATGTGCTATTGTGAGTGCTGTGAATTGTGCAAGACTGTTGAATCATAGATCTGTACCTCTGAAATGAATAATACATTATACGTTAAAAAGAAGAAGAAGAAGAAGAAGAAGAAGAAGAAGAAGGAGAAGGAGAAGGAGAAGGAGAAGGAGAAGGAGAAGAAGAAGGAGAAGAAGATAGCAGGAGGGAAAGAATGAAGGGGGGGATATCAGAGTGGGAGACTAACCATGAGAGACTATGGACTCTGAAAAACAAACTGAGGGTTCGAGAGGGGAGGGGGTGAGAGGATGGGTTAGCCTGGTGATGGGTATTAAAGAGGGCATGTTCTGCATGGAGCACTGGGTGTTATATGCAAACAATGAACCATGGAACACTACATCAAAAACTAATGATGTAATGTATGGTGATTAACATAACATAATAAAAAAAAGAAAATGAACTGCATATAGTAGTATTTGCTTTGTAAAAAGTAGTGTAAATTACCTATCTATCATCCATCTATTCTTCTATCCCTTCAGGGCTCATGTGTGGCTCATGGCCAAAAATGTTTCAAAGATACTTGCCTTTTATGATAGGAAATCATGGAAGGCATTATAGTGGTAGTGACATTTTGGCTGATTATTAATAAAGGAGTAGAAGTTTCTAAGACCAAGAAAGGGTTGATAAAAGGCAAAAAAAAAATTGCAAAGGCAAAAATAGTACTTGCCAAAATTATTACTCTAGGGATGTGAGATTATATATAAAAAGCATGAAAACTTTTTTTTTTGGTAACACCTTTACAGAGATATAATTCACATATAAAGAAATTCACTTATTTTAATACCATTGGTTCCTAGTATACTCACCAGAGTTGTGCAACCACCACCACAATCAATTTTAGAACATTTTCATTACCCAAAAAGGAACACCATACCCTACATCTGTCACCCTCCCTTATACCTGTTCATCTCCCCATCCTGCCTCATCCTACCTGTTGATCTCCCCATCCTGCCTCATTCTTTGGCAGCTGCCAATCTGCATTCTATCTCTATAGATTTGCCTATTTTGGACATTTCATGTAAATAGATTGTATGATTACATCAATGAATTTGATTTACATCAAATTGTGTAGGCACAATTTGTTCCTCCTGAGTTATTACAGAGCCAACGGTGCTTCCTTTGCAAGCACACTGCAGGGAAGTGTGCATAAACACAACCATTGGCTTAGTGACAGATCCTCTGTCATCTCATTAGATTGGCCTGAATATTCTTCCTCTTAAACCTACCTTGCATTCTTGGGAAAAATCCCACTTCATTGTGGTGTAGAATCCTTTTTATATGTTGCTAGATTTCATTGAGGATTTTTTGCATCTATATTCATAAGAGATAATGGTCTGCATTTGTATTTTCTTGTGGTATTTTTGTTTTGTTTTGTTTTTGGCCTGGTGAAAACATTTCTTTTAATTGCAGGACTTTTCGAATTTTTAACATGCTCATAGTCACTGTGATTCTTTATGTAAGTTCAAGCATTTCTTAAGTCATTTTAAAATGAGATCTTTTATTCTTAGGTATCAAAAGGGACAAGTGTTCCATGGAAAATGCTTTGGGAAACACCATAATAGAGTAACAAATGAGCACACTGTATTTTGAATCCTAGAATAGTTTGGTATTTATAAGTTTTTTTTTTTTATGAGTTTCTTGGTAAGAAGGGAAAAGGAAATTAAAATTAATATAAGAACCTCACTCTCCAATTTCTGAAGTTTGTAATAGGACCTAGGGTAATTATATAGAAGCTGAATATATACCTCTATATACATTCCACAATTCCTGAATTCAGGAATTTTCAACTAGTCCTTTAGTGTTTTCATGAAATCTGGAAGCTACTCTCTCTTCCACATGCTGTTATCTGGAATGGGTGGAAATATCCACAGGGATCATGTAAACACTCTGAAGCCCGCCAGATGAAAGTTGGGTACAAACTGCAACTGTTTTGAATTGCTACTTATTTCAGAAATGCTTATTTCTATCTGAATATGAAGTTTAATCTTTCAGAGGATGTCTTTGGTTTCCCAGTAACTTGTCATAATAGGTTTCCTGTATGCACCTGTCCTTTTCAACCCTCTCTACTCCAGACTACTAGAAACTTCTTGCTTTCTTTCCTTTGCTAGGTTTATTTTGCATGTTACCTTTTTCCTATCCATGCTTCCATTTTCTCTGTGGCTTCACGGCAGGGTGCATATACCTTTGATATATTGTCAGCCACCCACATGTCCTCAAAGCATTTGCGGTGGTCATTAGGCTAACGAGCATATGTGCTGTGGTGTTGAGTGCTATAAAAATAATCAATGGAATGTTACCCATCGTGTTACTTTTCTAGCCCAGACATTAACTGCCTAAGTGAAGGGTAGGCACAATTTGTTCCTCCTGAGTTATTACAGAGCCAACGGTGCTTCCTTTGCAAGCACACTGCAGGGAAGTGTGCATAAACACAACCATTGGCTTAGTGACAGATCCTCTGTCATCTCATTAGATTGGCCTGAATATTCTTCCTCTTTGGGAACTCTCAGAAGTTAGAGATTTCATTTAATTTATATCAGTATTTAAAAAACAGAAGTCTGCAATTGCTTCACAATAACTTGATTCTGAGTTGGTAAGCAGAGGTGGCACTTTTAGTCTTTTCCATTATGTACACTGGTTTTCTCATATCTTGGTCCTAGAACACTGTGCTCATCTAAGCTTTCCAATGGAATTTTGCAGAACGACAGTAACAAAGTTTGATGCTGTACATTATTCTTAGAGTCCTGTATTTGTCACCTCCCACCCTCTGTGCATTTTCCAATAATTGTTGACCTCATGGGAGAGAGAGGGGTCCAGCTTAGACATGCCAATGTAGTAGGTTCCTTTGATAGATGTACTGAGTTCCACAACCTATTAGAGAACAAGCAATAAACCACCACCATCTTCAGAAAGAAAAAAAAAAAAAGGCAAGAGTTACAGGAAACTTTTTGCTCCCATTCTACTTTCTGTCCTTTTGTGACTCACTTGGCGTTATGCTCATTAGAAGAATCCCTCTTCTTCCTGTCTTTCAGATTTGGTTTCAGGCCAACAAATGAGAATCATTTGAGGCTGGGCTCTCTTGGTTTCAAACCTTTAGGAAATGATAACAATAAGGAAGTCCAAGTAGCATGGATGACTAAGAAGAACATGACCTGCAGGACCTAACAGACTTTCTGGCTGGAAGGTTTAACTGTGCTCCCATCACCAAAGAATCATGTGCATTTTGTTTCTTTCACTTGCAAAAATAGAGACAAATATTAACCTGCTTTCCAGGATTTATGCCTTCATAAATAATAAATCCATGATCTCAGGGTTTCATATCAATCTAAGTAGACTTTTTTTTTCTTTCTCTCTCTGGCATACATTTGAATTGACATTAAAATTTCAAGAGGAAGAATATATTGTCCAGGTGGAAAATACCAACAGAAATAATGCAGATTTAAAAAAATTTATCAATACTGAAAGCATAGTCACTTTGATCTAATAAGCTATACTCTTCATACACCTCTTTTCTGCTTACCTCAGTCTCCATGAGTCTGCCCCTGACTCACTGAGAAAACTGGGAAGAATTATTTGACTTCTGCATGAATTGTTTGCACAATTAGTGGGAAAAGGTTAAATATATTCCTTCCTTTTGCTTCTTGTCTTCTGTGTAAAAAGCACAATGAGGACACATAACATCAGTTTTCAAAATACTTGATCTTTCTATAGAAACTTACAATTGTTACTGTATTATTATTATTATTATCTCATCCTATGAAAATTACTGGTTAGGTTAATTACTGTTAAACAGCTATTTATCAACATGCAAGAGAAATAGCTTAACTATCAGACTAACATACTTCTTAAAATCTTTTATATGTCTTAAATCAAATAAATCTGAAGTTGTATCAACAAGAAAAAAGATTAGAATTGCATGGACATTCCTAAACATGAAAAAAAGTAAAGTGGCAGTTTGTCAACTAGAGAACACCAATAGCTTAGTACAAGGCAGACAAATTCATCAGCCCTTGTTTAGAATACAGTTCTGGGGATGGAGATAAAAGACTGCCAGTCAGTCACCACTGGGGATATAGTTGAGTTTCATTTGAAGACATTTAAACTGCCTGATTTGTTTGTAAATCTGGGTCCAATTTCTTCTTCTTGATTATGCTGAGATAATTTAAGATGTCAAGAATCTCTTATTTAAAAATATTTATTGATTTGGTATTGAATTGTTCAATAGGCTTGCTTCAATCAGTCTTAGGAGGATGGGTTCTTATATTTACTTGCTTTAGAATTTTGAAATGAGGGGCATCTGGGTGGCTCAGTCCATTAAGCATCTGCCTTCAGCTCAGGTCATGATCTCAGGGTCCTGGGATCAAACCCGGTGTTGGGCTCCCTGCTCCGTTCTCCCTCTACCCCTCCCCTGACTCGTTCTCTCTCTCAAATAAATAAATAAAATCTTAAAAAAAGAATTTTCAAATGAATTTAATTTCTATTTCCTTCCCTGGGGAAATAGCTCAAATATTTTAGTTACTACACCGTCCAGAAAGTTCTATTAAAATGCAAATGCTAGCCACTAATTTAGATGAAAACCCTTCTCCCTTTAATCAAACTATCCAACAAAATTAGTATTGGGAACAGCTGTCTTGGCTTCATCAAGATATTTCCTCTTACCCTTGTTTATTATAGAAACTTCTAGCTAATGAGTCGTGGGCAACACCTCGTTTCTTCACAATTCCTATGGCAAATTTTTTATTCATTTTTTTTTCTAAATCACCATTAGAAGATTAGAAGTAAAGAAAAAAATTAGCGCACTACCCATAAGATACAGATGACTTTTTTCTCTCAGGCAATATTTTTCTTTTCGTTGTTATATTCTCCTATATTGTAGTTTCATTCTTAGCTATTATTTTAGTTGCAGTGCTACTTAACTTCTTGTTTGCTTCCTTTGCTCACCTAGTATTATGACTCCTCTAGATCCTTTATAGTCTCCTGTTTGTTCAGACCTGTCATTTATGAGAAATGCCATTTTTATGACTTGAGTTACTGTCATTTATGAGAAATGCCATTTTTATGACTTGAGTTACCGAATAAAAAAGCTGCAGTGACTTACTGGAGATGATTGAGACATATTTTTCCTTGGAAAATAGTTTTAATGGCACATAGATGTGGGGATAGATATGGACAAGTCCCTCTTAAGGGCAAGAATCATGATATTTACTGCTTTTATTTTCTTATAGAATCTAGTATACAAAAAGACATAGCAGGAGCCTAACAAATCTTTAGTGAATTGAATTGAACATTCCTAGTAGTGTTGTTAATATTTGAACTGACGATGGACTTTCTGCCTCTCCTAGATGTGATAGGAGCCTCAAGACAGGCTTTGGATATGCACAGCAATTACTGAGATAGTTTAATGGTTTATGACAAACAATGGTGCAGCATATTTCAAATAATGATACAAGGCCAGCAAAATCAGCACAGCCATATTTACCTTGCAGATACTTACTAAACATTGTATCAGACACAATGATGACCAAGATACTATGCCTGCCTCCAGGGAGCTCACAATGTAATGCCCTTAGCCAGTAATAGATACACTTTTAGAGATGAAGGTGTTGTTGTCAAAAGAGGCAAAATTTCTGAAGACAATGTTTTTGATGTGGTTGAGCATACATTTTTTTTACTTCAAAATTTTGAGGCAATAAGCAGTGTTGATTTCTATTTCTCAAGTACTGTTAATGTTGATTTTTTCCATAAAATTTACTTGTTCAGTTTTTATTTGGTCAATCGACTTCTTTACTTCCTATAATAATGTGTATAAATGGAACCACTGGGTAACTTGAATACCTAAGTATTTATTCTTACTTCATATTAAAACTTTTATCTATCTAACATTACCTTTTCTTTGAAATTGCTTCTCAACTTATTTTATTGCTGAAATATGCTGTGATTGCCCTGATATTTGAAAGTAATATACAGAAAGTGTTGTTGATTTGGCCTCTATATTCTAGGGGTTAATGATAGCATTCAGTTGATGATAATTCATTATTTTAATAAATAGACTTGCATCACCTTTAACATATCTATTGGCATATTTTAAAATCTATTTTTATTTGTCCTAACATTGCATAAGACAGAAAAGAGATGTACATTACCATAGCGAATCCATTTTCCATATGCGATACTGATGCCCTGTGAGTTTAAATGACTTGCAATTATTATCCAAAGCCATTAACGTTTAAAGTACAAATACGAGGAACTTGGTGAACATTCCACAGTTTATCGTATTTGAAATTTAAAGTGGAAGAAGTAGAACTGGGACTAGAATTCACATATCCTTTTCTAAGGACACCAGCTGATGGACTCTGATAGGATTAGAGCCCCACCCCTCATGATCTTAACCCTAATTACCTCCCAAAGTGCCCACCTTTAAATACTATTACATCAGGGATTAGGGCTTTAACGTATGAATTTTGGGGGACACAAACATTTGGTCTATAACAGTGTGCAGTATCAACAAAATCTTTGACTGCCAATGTAATTTTTTTTATAGAAATATTTATTCTTTATTATCAGTCCCATTTATTTAAAGAGTTTAATTATAAAGTCAGTGGTTTACTTTTTTATACTGGAGAGATGATAATTATCCATGAGCTGTGAGCTATGAGATTTGACAAGAATCCAACATGCTGAAAATCAGGGCTATGTTATTTGCTGTCAGTTGCCCTTCAGCTGCCCTTGCCAAACTACTCCTTGGTTCTAGCTCCTGATTAACAAGGTAGGGGTCAAAGAGCCTCACTGGGATTTGGGAGGCAGTTTCAACTGTTAGATAATTAAAAGTTAGATAATAAAAGTTTTAAGATATTATCCCCAGCTTTATTGAGATATGATTGACATATAACATTGTGTATAACGTGTGTAACATGTTGATTTGGTACCCTTCTCTATTGCAAAATGATGAGCACTGTGGTGCTCGCTAACAGCTCCACAGCATCATGTAACTCCCATTTCTTCCTTGTGGTGAGAACATTTAAAACCTTCTCTCAGCCACTTTTAAATATATACTAGAGAATTATTAACTGTTATCACTGTGCTGTACATTATATCTTCAGAACTTATTTATCTTAAAAATAGAAGTTTGTACTCTTGGACCAACTTAATACCAGCGAAACATTGGTTGTAGTCTCATTTTTAAAAATATTTGGGCACTGTCATTGAGATAAAATTATAGTCTACTTGGAGGCAACTGTCTCTTATGACCTATAAATTCTAAGTATTCAAATATACCCTAGAGTAGGGTGAGTGATATAAAACTAAAGAAATTATTTAATATATTGATAAAGATTAAACAATGATCTTATTTTACCTTCCCTGAGAAAAATATCTATTTTTTCTTACTTTATATCTCCTTGTAGTATCAAGCGACTACAATCTTTTCTTGAGAAAATTGATCTTAGATCCTTCATTTGGAATTTTGGTGTGTTTTCCTCTCCCTCCCTCCCCCTTGTCCTGGATACATCTATAGTGCAGGTCTATTTAATACAGCTACTTAAGTGCCTATGGGACTATTACGCTATTGCTCTTCAGCGTGGAAATACCATGGTGCAGAACAGCATAGGAGGATTTAGCCATATCTAAATGTGCCAGTTGTCAGAAACTTGCAGAACTGTCCTAGGTTCACTCTCAAACCTAACACAATCTGAGATTACTCTTCACTGGCCAATTCTCAAGTCTTCAATTATAGTAACTCAATTCTTCCATAAGAGTGAATGGTGGAAGATATAAAATAAAATGATTTGCATTATTTGCTTTGGTGATTTACATTCTGAACCCATTCATTTGAGAATAATATAGATATGTAAAATGTATTGTGGGTTTATTAAGTTGAATATTTTATTTTTAACACTGGCAACTCTTTTAAAAATGTTTTCATGAAGGGTAAAGGATATATTTGGACCATTCATAAATCAATTTTGAGAATTTAGAGCAGTACTTCTTGATTTGAATGTATATATGAATCACTCAAGGGTCTTATCTTGCTAAAATGACGATTTGGATTGATTGGTCTGGGGATGGGCCTGAGAATGTGCATTTCTTTTGAGCTCTTGAGGATGCTGATGTTGCTGGTCCGTGGACTACATTTTGAGTAGCAAAGCACAACAACAACAATATATATATAGAAATTAAATCATCAACCAAACATTTTCCAAATCACCAGTGGAATAAAGGAATTAAGTAGTGTTTGCCCAGAAACTTTTCAGGTATCTCCCCAGAAAGATTGCCTTTCTTACATTTATTAAAACTAAAAAGGCTTTTTTTGTGAATGCTAGAGTGAATGGATAAGGAGAGGTTGCTATTTTGTATGGCTTAATCCATCAGATAAATCTAAAGTAATTGCAATTAGCTTGCTAATTCTGAGTGAGAGCAACATAAAGATTTTCAGGTAGCAGATTTTCTGCTTAATTTCAAGTAAAATATTATAAATACCTTCTTTCTCTTTTGTTCTCCATGCCCTATTTTATTAAAATGTTTGCTGGAGTTATTTTTCAATCTTCCTCAGGTGACATTTTTGGAGAGGATAATCATTCCAAGATTTCAGTAATGGAGAGAGGAGTCAGTAAGGAGGACAGACTGGCAGAAGGCATCCAGCCCCCTTCCTTCTGTCTACCTTACGAAACTCTCATGTTCTCTCTTTGTATTCCATGCCATGGGCATCTGTAAGTTTTGAGGACTCTGTGTCATTTATATTCTCCATGTATAAACAAAACTGTAACATCTGGACTTGTTCTCTTCAAATTCTTTTGCCTGCAATTAATGTGAATACACTCAGTTCTTGGATAAAGGAGAAAGAAGCACAATTTCAGTGCCAGGGCCAAGCTAATTTTCTCACTCAAACCTAACTATGGGCTATTATACTGTGGGAAATAAAGCAATCACCTTTTATTTCCTTTGTCTAATTTATCAAATGGTTACAACAGTAGTTGGGGAGAAATTGTGGTAAATTTTCGTATTCAAACTCCCTAAAACTTTCCCTCTTGGTACATTTTCTCTATATTTCTTGCTCCTCATCATATATTGTTATCTCCTCAGCTTCTCTTCTTTGGAAGGGCACCAAATCTCTCTTCCTTTTAAATTTTTAGAGTTCCTTTTGACTTACATATTGAGGTTACACATAGAAAATATGTCTTTGTTCTTCAATGAGACTTAAAAACAATGAGGGAAAGGATTATCCCAGTTGGGTTAGTCTAGAATATAAGAATACACAGAAAGAAAAAGATCAACTCATACAGTTGAAATAATGCAATAATGTTGGGAGGAGGGTAGTGCAGGTAGCTGTCTCTCAAATGGTAAATGGTTTAATCCTTAGTTTAGTTAAAAATTAGGTTCAGCCAAATGTGAGACAGGAGTCCATCAAAATCCTAGAGGAGAACACAGGCAGCAACCTCTTCGACCTCAGCCACAGCAACTTCTTGCTAGAAACATCGCCAAAGGCAAGGGAAGCAAGGGCAAAAATGAACTATTGGGACTTCATCAAGATAAAAAGCTTTTGCAAGCAAAAGAAACAGTCAACAAAACCAAAAGACAACCGACAGAATGGGAGAAGATATTTGCAAATGACATATCAGATAAAGGGCTAGTATCCAAAATCTATAAAGAACTTATCAAACTCAACACCCAAAGAACAAATAATCCAATCAAGAAATGGGCAGAAGACATGAACAGACATTTTTCCAAAGAAGACATCCAAATGGCCAATAGACATGAAAAAGTGCTCAACATCACTCGGCATCAGGGAAATCCAAATCAAAACCTCAATGAGATACCACCTCACACCAGTCAGAATAGCTAAAATTAACAAGTCAGGAAACAACAGATGTTGGCAGGGGAACCCTCCTCCAGTGTTGGTGGGAATGCAAGCTGGGGCAGCCACTCTGGAAAACAGTATGGAGGTTCCTCAAAAAGTTGAAAATAGAGCTACCCTACAACCCAGCAATTGCACTACTGGGTATTTACCCCAAAGATACAAATGTAGTGATCTGAAGGGGTACGTGCACCCTGATGTTTATAGCAGCAATGTCCACAATAGCCAAACTGTGGAAAGAGCCAAGATATCCATCAACAGATGAATGGATAAAGAAGATGTGGTATATATATACACACACACACACACACACACACACACACACACAATGGAATATTATGCAGCTATCAAAAAATGAAATCTTGCCATTTGCAACAATGTGGATGGAACTAGAGGGTATTATGCTAAGCGAAATAAGTCAATCAAAGACATGTATCATATGATCTCACTGATATGAGGAATTCTTAATCTTGGGAAACAAACTGAAGTTTGCTGGAGTGGTGGGGGGTGGGAGGGATGGGGTGGCTGGGTGATGGACATTGGGGAGGGTGTGGGCTATGGTGAGTGCTGTGAATTGTGTAGGACTGTTGAATCACAGACCTGTACCTCTGAAACAAATAATACATTCTATGTTAAAAAAAAAAAAAGAAGAAGATAGTAGGAAGGGAAAAATGAAGGGGGGGGCATTGGAGGGGGAGACAAACCATGAGAGACTATGGACTCTGAGAAAGAAACTGAGGGTTCTAGAGGGGAGGGAAGCGGGGGGAAGGGTTAGTCTGGTGATGGGTATTAAAGAGGGCACGTACTGCATGGAGCACTGGGTGTTACCTGCAAGCAATGAATCATGGAACACTATATCAAAAACTAATGATGTAATGTATGGTGATTAACATAACATAAAAAAATAAAATTAAAAAATAATTAGGTTCAGCTAAATACATGCTAATGACCGTGTGGTAAATCTCTCCAAGAAAAATAGTAGTGACCTCAAAATTTCAGAGTTTAACCTGGACATCCCCTTAGAAAATAGTATATTACAAATTAACAAGTCATTTAGCAAATGATACACTTAAGAATACTTTTCCTAGGGACGCCTGGGTGGCTCAGTCGTTAAGCGTCTGCCTTCGGCTCAGGTCATGATCTCAGGGTCCTGGGACCGAGCCCCGCATCGGGCTCCCTGCTCCGCGGAAGCCTGCTTCTCCCTCTTTCCACATTGTGATATTTCTTTTTCTTTTAAAGATTTATTTATTTGAGAGAGAGCGAGCGCACGAGTAGGAGGAAGGGCAGAGGGAGAGAGAGAGAGAGAATCCCAGGTAGACTAAAGAGAGTGCATAGCCGAATATGGGGCTTGATCACATGATGCAAGAGTTGGACACTTAACCGACTGAACCACCCAGGCACCCCATGATATTTCTAAGAAGTGATGAATTATGAAACTTAAAATTTAGCTTTAAGGTACAAAAAGTTAAATTATAATAATAATGCATAAGCTTATAAAAGCTGGATCTAACATTATAGCAAAGGTGAAATTCTATTAGTAATTTTATTTTTTTCTGCCAACAGATATATTATATTATAAATTAAAATTGTCTGATAGAGAAGGAATTTCTGGGGGTAGAAAATTAAAATGTGATACGTACTGAAGTCATAAGAATTTTGGAGACAATATTGAATTTATGATAGAATTGTAAATAAAAATTGTCAGTTTACTAAAAACAAGTTGGAGAATATAGAATGTATATGAAATTTATCATTATATATATATTCACAGTGTAGAGGGCATGATGAATGTATTACTTCTATGATTATGCATCTATGAGTTTTCCCATGTTATGGGAAATCTGAGATTAAGCTAACTGAAAGGACACATTTTAATTTATGAGTTCATAGTTGATTCCTCTAAGTGTGTGAAAATTCAGAAGTCAATCATTGGAATAATAAGGATTTAAATGTTTGCAGAATCCAGTGATTGTTAATAATGTTTCTTCAACTAAATAATAAGACAACTGGTCATAAAATTCATGTAAGAAGCCTTTAGAGCGGACATGGGTGGCTTTGTCAGTTACGCATCTGTCTTTGGCTCAGGTCATGATCCTGGAGTCCTGGGACCAGTCCTGTGCATCAGGGTCCCCACTCAGCAGGGAGCCTCCTTCTTCCTCTGCCCCTCCCCTTGCTTGTGCCTTCTCTCTTTCTTTCAAATAAATAAAATCTTAAGAAAAAGAAGCCTTTAGAATATACAGAAGTCTATTTTAATAAAAAGGATTTAAAAATTTTATTGATGTTGAAGAGATGCTTAGGACCAATGTACAAAGGATTAAATTCAGCTCATTGCCAAAAATTGAGTCTGGTTTTAATAAAATACTGCACTAAAATAGGACCGTTGGAAGAAATGTGAAACTGAGTGGCATGACCACAAAATTAGGTGAATTAGCCAGAGTTTTTGATATACATTGTCGTACATATCTTTTGGACATTGTGATAATGAGGATTAATGGTGAAGAGTTAGAACACTAAGACATGTCAATACCGTCAGTTCTTCATGAACTTCTAAACATGTAGATTTAAAAAACCTGCAAAATGTTCCAGATATTTTTAAATAAAAGGAAGGCTTAACAAGGGGAATGCTATGGTTTAATAAAGAACATATTGAACTATGTTATTGTGCACTTTTAGTTGTGCTTCAGGAATTTCTGCAGAAGCCTCAAAAATTGGAAGTTATATTAATTGATTCTTTAAATATGCATATGATAGCGAATGCAAATGCATATACATTTGTTGATAATGATTTTCTTACTTGAATTTTTTTTAAAGATTTTATTTATTTATTTGAGAGAGAGAATGAGAGAGAGAGAGCACATGAGAGGGGGGAGGGTCAGAGGGAGAAGCAGACTCCCTGCTGAGCAGGGAGCCCGATGCGGGACTCGATCCGGGGACTCCAGGATCATGACCTGAGCTGAAGGCAGTCGCTCAACCAACTGAGCCACCCAGGCGCCCTCTTACTTGAATTTTTGCTTGGAATTTCTTTACTGTTTTCCACTTGTTAGAGGAATTCTTTCCACAGATTTTTAATCAGAACTAAAAACTGTGGTTTAACCTTTTATGAATCAAAACCTTTATGGGAATCAGTTAAAAGTTAAGAGATTTCTCCTTAAGAAGTGCACTTAACCATATGTAAAAAAAACATTTAGCACATAATGAATTTTATTCTACTGAAAACTCACTTATTTCACAAGAACAATATCTAGTGAAATTTTGTTCCTTGTTAAAAAAAATGTTCCTTTTAAATTCTGTTTTCAAGAAAAAAATTAATGACAAAAGAGAAAAACATCAATAAATACAAATTATGCAGATAAAGTAAAATTTAAATTTGCTTCTTCATAATTTTCAATAAGAAAATTGTTGAGTTTTGGCTTGAATAGGTTAAAATTGAAAAGTCATCTTTGACATGGCAAAGTGCATATCATTTTCGATACCCAGATGACTTGGGATTTTTAATTTGGATGGCACTTAGCACAGTACCTGAAACATAAGAGTTGTACAAAAAAAAATTGTAGAGTGAATGAATCAGTAAGTGTCAAAGACTGACACCATTGCACAACTGAATTTATCATCAGGTGCCAATATGGACATCTAGAATGATACAAGACAGTTGCGATCCAGGATTTCTTCTACATGATGGAATTTCTGAAAAGCGATGAAACACAAAACTCAAGGTTTAACTTTAAGGAACAAAAAAATGATGGTTATATTGTGATGTTTTGGATAGTTACCTGTTCTGACTCTTTACGGTACATAGTAGCAAACACAATCAGGTTCTCATAGTTACCTTGGGCAAAGAAGCTATCCTGGAGGAGACGGGAGCACCATGAGAAGGAAACAAATTGTTGCTTCCTCAAAGCAATTGTTACTTAAATATTTATTCAATGTCTAATCTGTGTGCATGCACAGGAAGAGATTGATTTTGTTTCAGTAAAAGTTATATAACTTTATCTTCAAAATAGAACATGAGTTACATGAATAATAATTTTTATAAGAACCAGGCAAGTTCTTAAAGAACATTAAATCCTGTAAGCGTGACATACATGTGGTCAATGTGAATCACTTGTTTCCACTTGTACAGTGCATTACGACAATGCAGAATTTCTGCTGACTCAAGATCCATCTCACAGGACTAGGTTCAGTACTGGAAGCAAGGTGGATGTGCCATGTACCTAGAATCTATGTGTTACAGAAACACAACAGAGATATTCTAAATAAACATCAATAGAGATACTCTAAAAGAGTGCTTTTCTTTTTAAAATTTAACATCAGCAGAAATGGGATCATTTTCTGTTTCACCAGATACTTGAGGAATTACACGGGAAACCTGAATAATTGGTAGCAGCTTCCTTCCTTATTTAAGTGTTGTTTCTGCTCTCCTGAGAAACTGAGATAGAGACGTCTGTGGCAGATGTCTCTTTTGGCCTGCCTCTTGATCTGGCTCCGCAAACACAGGTAGCTTGGGCCAAGGGGAAAACAGAGTTTAGCAAGGCTTTTGGTGTTGAATTCACATGCAGTCTTTTCCTTTACTAAAGTCAACAAGGCTGTCTCCATCAAAGTCTGCACATTCAATTTTAAACTCTGAGCAGTTTGCCTAGCAGAGTTCAAGCAGTATTTCTAATAATCTATAGATCCCTGCCTGTAGAAAAATTCAGAAGGCTTTGTTAAATTTGACTTTAGTTGCAGAGACACTACTCTAACATTGGAAAGTTTGGAGTTTTCCGCCTGAATTTTCCTTTTGCAGAAGGAGATGCTTGGTGGGGGAAAAAAAAAGCAATGTAACTTTTTAGAACACTGTAATCAAACTCTACAGACCTCAGTGGAAAGATTTACTTTGTGAATAATGCCAAAAATATATACTAAAAGAGTTAAGCTGTGAAAGAGCTCTGTCTTGTCATATATTTCTGTGACTGGAATTTACATTTTTTTTTTCAAAACAAAAGAAATATCTTTCGGGAGGTAAATCATGAATGTGAGGAAATTCTCTAGTGATCTAGTAGATGTCGGTATAGTAGGGAAGGACTTTACATTCTATTCCAGCTTCTTGTCCAAGCCTCTTGAAAGGTTGATGCCATTCATGTTATGAATGGGAAGACTTGAACATCTTTTCTGTTGGCAGAGAGCTCTAATGTTCCTAAGTGAGCAGAGGTGAACAGCTATAGCATTTATTCATGAGGGTACCAAGGCAAGGTAGGTTGCCAATATGGAAAATGCTTCACCTGTTAAATATCAAGAATAGCAACATTTTTCTTCTGGCCAGAATTCTTCTTAGTTAGCATTTGGTATCTTCCTCAAGTCGGGATTCTTCTTTAGTATCAATGTGCATTTAAAAAATGTAGCCCAGGAGTTGGTAGCACCCAGTCAGAAGTGGTTGCATTTCATAGCATGGTGGAAAGAGATAGTGTAGCCCTTGTTTCCTTTATGATCTGCATCCAAATATGGGAGAGAAAAGTTTTGAGACCCAGGCATTCTGTGATGAGTCATTTCTTTAATTTTTTCTTTCCCAAACAATCCTTTCGAGAATATGTTGTTTCTCCACATGATTTTTAATCTTCCATATACATCTTCTTTAATGAATAGCAGGGTTATGAAAACACTGGTGCTTAAAGACGGGATTTTTATATGGGAGAAAAGTCTAAGTTTTAGTAAATTCTTAGCTTTTTCAATTCAGACACTCTTCTCATGAAAACAATTCATACTTACCATTGTATTTTTAGAACTGACAGATATAAAGAGTTCTCGCTTCCTGGGAAGGGCTTTGCAACAAAAGAAGCACCATGCCTTTCATTTCTTTTCAATTCCAGTGATGCAAATTAAACCCATCAATGCAAGTGCTCTATGGTGCTCAATCTTTGAGATTTTCCCACTTAAGCTAGGACTCATAAACACAGAGATAGAGGCCCATAACCATAATGTGAATGTTTATTTTCTATCCTCTAATTTATTATTATTATTAATTATTAATTCAACCAATATTTTAAAGCACTTACTATGTATTAAGAACTGTGCCAGTCCCAGGCTACCCCTGCAGACGGATAGACAGACATGGTCTCTGTCCCTAGAGCAGGAGATAAAGAAGAGCGAATAAGCCATATCACTAAAGAAGAGTGAATAAGCCAAATCACAGTTCTGTACAACTGTGACATGGCCACATTTGACTAACCTGACACACAGTTCAGTCTTAGAGGAGCCAGAAGAGACTTCTTGGAGAAGTGACATCTAATTCATTTTGTAAATTATCTCAAGGAGTTAGCCAGGTAAAGAGGAGTGGGGACAGTATGCCTGGCAAAGGGAATAATCTGTGAGGCCCAGAAGCGAGGGAAGACGGTGTGCGTTGTGGTGAAATGAAGCAGTGCAGCACATTGAGATGGGGAGTGAAGGCGGGGTTGTGTTGAAAGGTGAATAAGAACATATCACAGAGGCTTTGTGAGCCAATGTTGAGTGTTTGGATTTTATCTTTAAAGATGGTAAGCTATTTAATATCGAAACCATAGATATCACATGTTGGACTTGCATTTGAAGATGTGTCTTATAGCAGTTCAGAGTGCAGATTTTAGAGACAGCCTGGTTTCCTATCCTGGTTCTACCATTTATTGACTGCTGGGTCAACTAGCAGAGGAGCTGGAAATAGGGCAAGAGAGGAGGAGAGATGAGGAAGCCGCAGCTCCCCATTGCAGATGAGCTGGACTTCCACTGTGTTCCTAGATTCCAGGCAGACTACTGCTGGTTTGTAAACTCCATGGAGAGGTATAGAGTATCTGCTCAAGTGAGAAAAAAACAGAAAATATAGTTCCTGCTATTCAAACTTCTTACTAGAGAAGGTGAGTGAGTACATCAGTCTAATATCATTAGGGCTGGTGATCTGGGCTTTGTTACTAGTTTTCACTGTGTTTTGAGTTATCCACAAAATTCTTACTTATCTTCCTTACATTATCTTCTGTAAATCCAGAATTTGTTTTATGTAAGACTTTCAGCAAAGTCCTAAAAATTGTTCAGGTGCTATGTTAAGACCTTGGATAAGGATATTAGAAGTTTTTATTTAGCTTGTTCTGGGGCACCTCGGTGGCTCAGTTGGTTAAGACTCCCACTCTTGATTTTGGCTCAAGCCATGATCTCAGGGTTGTGAGATTAAGCCCCATGTTGGGATCCATGCTTGGTGGGGAGCCTGCTTAAAATTATCTCCCTCTCCCTCTGCCCCTCCCTCACCTCCCTCTCTAAAAAAAAAAGAAAGAAAGAGAGAAAGAAAGAAAGATGAAAGAAAGAAAGAAGAAAGAAAGAGAGAAAGAAAGAAAGAAAGAGAAAAGGAGAAAGAAAGAAAGAAGAAACGTTTAGCTTGTTTGAATCAGGTCTACACTGCAGACGCCATTATACCTTATGGACACAAACTATGCAATAATTGATGATTGACCAATAAATTTGATATTATCACAGTATCATTTAAAAATCGTCCTTATTTTTCCTCAGTAATGTCTGCCAGCATGGTTATAATAAACTGAATAATTTCAGGGGTGCCTGGGTGGCTCAGTTGGTTAGGCATCAGCCTTTGGCTCAGGTCACTATCCCAGGGTCCTAGGATGGAGCCCTACATTGGGCTTCCTGATCAGCCAGGAGCCTGCTTCTCCCTCTCCCTCTGCTCCCCTGTTCCTGCTGTCTCGCTCACTCTTTAAAAAAATAAACTGAATAATTTCAAATACTTGTTCATATTTCTTAGCATTTTGATTCATTGATTCATTGATTGGTCTTTTGATTCTTGTGCCAGTTTGGTACGATTTTTATTCTTGAGACTAATGCTAGTCATATTAATGATAAAAATAATTAACATTTATGAGCACAAACTAAATGCCAGGGATTATATAAAAAGCATTATATATTTTACCCAATTCAGTGCATGTAGGACACATTTGAGGTGCTTACTATTCTCATTTGAAACATAAGGAAAGAAAGGTAAAATTAGTGACATTAATCAACTTGCTCAATGATGAGCAACTAGTTGGTTGTGGAGCTGGATTCAGATCCAGATTAACCTCCTTTGTTGGGATATATGTACCTCCATGAAAGAGTAAGTTTCTCTTATTTCTCTTACCTATAACTATGGTGATTTATAGCCATGTTCCCACTTTAGTCCTCCATAAAGTCTTAGTGTCACTTTGTCACGTTCCTCTTCTAACAGAAACCTTCCCTCCAATCCCACTGTTATTTTGTTAGTATTTCATTTTTGTATATATATTCAGAAAGGAGATTGTTTTGCAGGTTTGGTTTTCTGCTATCTGTGTCAGGATTTATTGTGTAACTTATACAACCTTTGTAAAATAAATTGTGCAGTGTTCGATCTTTTTATATGCTCTGAGAGAATTTATATGCTATGGGAATTATGAGCCGCTTCAAAGTTTGAAAGATCTTATCCATAAGTCATTTGGCCGCTTAGCTCATTTTAGAGAAAATTGTTTGACCCATGAAGAGTTTTTTGGTTTCTCCCTCCATTATTATTAAATTATTAAGGTTTTCTACTGACTATTGAATCATCACAGAAACTTACCCCTTTGGAATTTTCAAGTTCATTAGCATAACATTATAAATAATATTTGATTAAAATTAAAAATATAAAATCTGTCAAACTCTCATTTTCATTTGTAATTTTGTCAATTAAATTAGTCTCATTTTTATTAGATTTGTGTTTATTTTTACCCAAGAACTTTCTCTTTATATTAGCTCTACTCTTTAAAAATAAGTGTTTTCTATTTCACTGATTAAAAATGTATCATCTTCTTAGGCTTGTAAAACTTATTTACATTGATTTTTATTTTTCAAATGATATATGAAATTATGATAATTAATACAACTCTGAGTACAGTTTTCCCATATATCACATTGTTAGCTTTTTCTTTTTTTTTAATTTTTATTTATTCGAGAGAGAGAGAGAGACAGTGAGAGAGGGAACACAAGGAGGGGGAGTGGTAGAGGGAGAAGCAGGCTTCCCACTGAGCAGGGAGCCTGGTGTGGGGCTCGATCCCAGGACCCTAGAATCATGACCTGAGCCAAAGGCAGACTAATGACTGAGCCACCCAGGCACCCCACCTTTTTCTAAATAGCATATAATTGAGATTTTGACTATGTACTTCATCTAATAATTACTATGTATCTTTAAAATATCAATTTTGTAGAATTTATTGATTCAACTATTTTTAAAAAGATTTTATTTATTTCAACCATTTTGAGTCTATTTTTGTGTGTGGTGTAAGGAAATGGTCCAGTTTCATTCTTCTGCATGTGGCTGTCCAATTTTCCCAACACATTTGTTGAAGAGACTTTTTTCCATTGGACATTCTTTCCTGCTTTGTCGAAGATTAGTGACGATAGACCTAAATGTGAGACAGGAATCCATCAAAATCCTAGAGGAGAACACAGGCAGCAACCTCTTCAACCTCAGCTGCAGCAACTTCTTGCTAGAAACATCACCAAAGGCAAGGGAAGCAAGGGCAAAAATGAACTATTGGGACTTCATCAAGAGAAAAAGCTTTTGCACAGCAAAAGAAACAGTCAACAAAACCAAAAGACAACTGACAGAATGGGAGAAGATATTTGCAAATGACATATCAGATAAAGGGCTAGTACCCAAAATCTATAAAGAACTTACCAAACTCAACACCCAAAGAACAAATAATCCAATCAAGAAATGGGCAGAAGACATGAACAGACATTTTTCCAAAGAAGACATCCAAATGGCCAATAGACATGAAAAAGTGCTCAACATCGCTCAGCATCAGGGAAATCCAAATCAAAACCTCAATGAGATACCACCTCACACCAGTCAGAATGGTTAAAATGAACAAGTCAGGAAACGACAGATGTTGGCGGGGATGCAGAGAAAGGGGAACCCTCCTCCAGTGTTGGTGGGAATGCAAGCTGGGGCAGCCACTCTGGAAAACAGTATGGAGGTTCTTCAAAAAGTTGAAAATAGAGCTGCCCTATGACCCAGTAATTGCACTACTGAGTATTTACCCCAAAGTTACAAATGTAGTGATCTGAAGGGGTACGTGCACCCTGATGTTTATAGCAGCAATGTCCACAATAGCCAAACTGTGGAAAAAGCCAAGATGTCCATCAACAGATGAATGGATGAAGAAGATGTGGTATATATATACAATGGAATATTATGCAGCCATCAAAAGGAGTGAAATCTTGCCATTCGCAATGACATGGATGGAACCGGAGGTTATTATGCTGAGCAAAATAAGTCAATCAGAGAAAGACATGTATCAGATGACCTGGGTGTTATGCACAAACAATGAATCATGGAACACTTCATCTAAAACTAATGATGTAATGTATGGTGATTAACATAACATAATAAAATTTAAAAAAAGGTTTTATTTATTTATTTGAGAGAGAGAGAGAGAGCACAAGCAAGGGGGAACAGCAGAGGGAATGGGAGAAGCAGGCTCCCTGCCTAGCTGGGAGCCCGATGTGGGGCTCAAACCCAGCACCCTGGGATCATGACCTGAGCTGAAGGCAGATGCTTAACCGACTGAGCCATCCAGGCGCCCCTATTGATTGAACTTTTTTTTTTTTAATTTTCTGGTTTTTATTGCAGATTTTTGTAGAAACTTTGTATTTTGGGGAGTCTAATGAAGTTTTTTTAGAGATTCATTTAAAATTTTTATTTCATCCATTTAAAACTTTTCAATTATTCCATGGACTTTCAAATAAATTGTGTATTTCCAATGTGTATACAGATAGCTTTAATGATTAAATCACCTTGATTATATAATTGTAGCATAATATTACAAAATAATATATATCATAATTTAATATACTATCAATGTTATTATGTGTATATATTCACACATTGAATGCATAATATTCAACTTTATCTAATATATATTATTCAAATCCACATATGATTATTTTTTCCATACTAGCTGAGTAGGGATAAATAGATGATTTAACTTTTTATTGAGTCCAGCTTTTCTCCTCAAGCTGTTCTGTTCTTGCTTAATGGAAATTGCTCCTGGGGTCAGACAGATCATATGTTACTGTCTTTTGTTCTCAGTACTATTAGCATTTTTCATCTCTGTGTTGTTTCTTAGATATTTTATTGAGCATGTGTCAAAGATCAGATCAAGTTCTGTGAGCTAGTTTTCTGTTTTTTTTTTTTTTAATCTTACACTGTCCCCATGTTGAGCACAGTGCCTGACACATAGCCACTGCTCCAAAACACTTGTGGAATGAATTTCCGGAGGATTCCCCAAGTTTCTTTTCTATTTTTAATGTAATATCAGTATTTACTGGCTTCATTCTCTCTCAATTTCTTTCTCAACCCCTGGATTATCTAAAAATACAAAATTATGCTTGTGGCACTTGTTTCCTAGCTTGGCCTGTTAGCTTTAACTACATATCTAAGTATTCCTAAATGGCATCCTTAAATTTACCCATATTTTGACCTGTATATAATTGATATAATATGCATTATCAGATGCTTATTTCTTTTATTCAACATTATTTTTGAAATTCCCTATGAATACCTTTAGCCATAATTCATTATTTTTGTTGTTGTTGTCTTGTGCTTCATGTTTTACTAAAAATTTTCTGTTCTACTACTGATGGCTATTTGGTTATTCCCATTTTTAAGTATTTTGGAAAAGGTTGTTTTGAACATTTTTATTCATATCTTTTGGTTGAAGAAATGAAAGGGTTTTTCTAGAATGTATGGGTCAGAGTAGAATTACAGTGGTGAAGTTATGCACAAATTAAATGTAGTATGTATTACTAAACTGTTATCCAAAATATTATGTGTAGCATTTTGTATCCTCATCAGCACTGTAATCTTGTTCATATCACTTCCCATCCTTACCAACATTTGCTGTTTTTAGACTTTAAATATTTTTGAATCTGATAAGTGTGAGTTAATAACAGCTTTTCACACATTTATGGGCCACTCATGTTTCCATTAATTTAAAATGCCTTTTCATGTCTTTGCTCATTTTTTTTTCTATTGGGTCATTTGTGTTTGCCTTATTGGTTCATAGGAAGTCCTTATGTATTCTGGGTACTTTTTTATAAGTTATATATGTTGCATAAATATCTTACATAGAAATTTTGGGGTCAGATTCTCATATTTATGACTCCAATTGAGATTTTCGTTATAACTATATTAAATAAGTAGACATATTTGAAAGCAATTGATATCTATATGAATTTGAATCTTTCTACTCATGGACATTATGTGTTTCTGTATTCTTTGTCTTCTTCAATGATTTTCAATAAAATTTTGTGTGTTTTGTTGTTATTTCCATAAAAACCTTGTGCAAAGTTTGAAAGTTATTCTCTTAGGTGGCACAATTTTTTGCTTATTGAAAATAGTGTCTTTTAATAATAGGTATTGTTTTCCTGCTATGTAGAAATGTGATTTATTTTGGTTAGATATTTTGTATCAAACTAAAAAAACAAGCATCTTTTATTTTATTTATTTTATTTTTTAACAAACATTCTTTAAATCTACCAGTATATCTGAGAGTTCCTTGGGGTTTTTACATAGATAGTTATACCATACATAAAAACAGAGAGTTTTGCTTCTTCCTTTCTAGTCCTTATATTTTTTTCCCCTTTCTCTTCTCTTATTATTGTGATCATCCTACTTCCAGTAGCATGTTGAATAGGAATTTTGGTATCTTTGACTTGTTAGAGATTTTAAAGGGATTTAAAAAATATTTCCCATTTTATAGGTGAGTAATACACCTTATGGATAGTGCATATTCTGTTTACTATTTGCTTAATGTTGATGGGCATTTGGCTTATTTCTAGATTTTGACTTTTACAAATAAAATTCACATGCAGGTCTTTATGTGGACTGTTTTTACTTCCGTTGGACAAATACCTAGGAATGGAATGTCTGATTTGTACAAGTCTACATTTCCACTAGCAGCATATGAGTTCCAACTGCTCCATAACACTTGATGTTCTCAGTTATTTTAGTTTTAGACATTCTAGTGAGTATGTGGTGGTATCTCATCAAGGGATTAAGTAATGATGCCCTGGTATCCAATGTTGTCGAGCACCCCAGTTCACTAATTTTCTCTTCATATGTGTTTAATATGCTATTAAAGTCATCTTTTCAGTCAATTCAATTATGTTATTTTCTTATTTCTAACAGTTCTGTTTGGCTATTTTTCAAATCAGACTCATGAAATCTTACAGTGTTTTATTCTTTCAGTCAAATTAACCCTCTTTCTATTTCTTTTAATATATTAAATATTAAATCTTTTAAATATATTTTAAAGTTATTTTGTGTTTCTATTAATTTTGTTATCTACAGAGGTGAGTATCCCTTTTCCATTTGGTTTTTATGTTTAGATTTGCTCATGTTGGCTTGTTTCCTCATGTATTTAGCAATTTTGTCCCCACATTTGAACTCCTACCTCTTGAACATTCTCTGTGAGAGTTCTAAGCTTTGCTTTTGCTCTTGCTAGGCTCCTAGAAACACAATGACCTGGAGCAACTTTAAGTAACATAATTTGCTGTAGGTGGGGATGGTTTGGGACACACAAAGTTTTAAGGTCACATGAATGAGGGCTTGTGTTGAGATTTCTGAGTCACATTTTTCCCCCTAATTAACTCTACACAAAACCCAAACCAAGGTAAATATACATTTATTTTCTTCCTCGATAGGGTGTAGTTTTTCTAGTTCATTTCCTAAGGTTGTCCTGACTTTATGTGAATATTTCTCATCTGTATTAGTCAGAGATCTCCAGAGAAACAGAATTGGTAGTGTGTAAATAAATTATAGGAACTGGCTTATGTGGTTACGAAAGCATGATCTGTCATATGCAAGCTGGAGAATCATGAAAACCAGCAGTGTATCTCCTAGTCTGAAGGCCTGATAATCAGACGGTTGATGGTTTAATTTGTGATCTGAGTTGGAGTGAACCAGGAGCTTTGATGTCCAAAGGCAGCTCAAGCAGAGAGAGTAAATTTGCCCTTCCTCCACCTTTTTGTTCTATTGAGATCTTCAACAGATTGAATGATGCCCATCCACATTGGAGAGGGTCATCTGCTTTACTCAGTTCACCTATTCAAATGCTAATTTCTTGCACAAACACCCTCACAGACATACCCACAAATAATGTTTACCAGACAACTGGCTATCCTTTAGCCCAGTGAAGTTGACACATAAAATTAATCATCATCTACCTTCCAATCTGCTGGGATCCAGGCTTGTTATTTTGCAAAACACCAAATCTCCATTTCAGTAAGGATTGGCAGATGTCCTTAGAGAATATGGTATTTACTCTGGAGTTCAGTTATCTCTTTTGAAATTTCTTTCATTTTGATTGTAGCCTTTTATAGTTTTTCTCAGTAACCAGCTAGGCTTTAAAGTATGCCATAGATGTATTTTCCCTGTGTGTTCTATATCAGCAGGTGATTCTCTATACATTTTTTCCCACCGTATTGCTGGAAAATGAAATTTCAAATAATTTCTTTAGAGATTTGTTATTGTGAAGATGAAAATGTGCACATACGATGAAGACTTTACATGCATTAAAATTAAAATATTTGGTATTATAATTCTATATTTCTGTAGAGCCTGATAGGAGAGATTGGCATGGTAGATACATAATATGTACTTGCTGAGTCATGGTCATGTTGGATATCTGGGTTGTTTTGCTTTTGTTTTTGTTTTGCCATAGCTACATATTCCTTGATTTACTTGACATACATTTATTGAATTCCTACAGTATGCCATACATAATATGTGTTCAAGTTGTATATTTATCTTGACATATTAAATATGCTTTCATTTTTGGGAAAGTTGAATAACAGATTTACATTGAGTTAGTTTTTTCTGGTTTTTTCCTGCCCAGCCAACTGATTCAATGACTAAAGAAATAATTGTTTAAATCTTGCATATCATTGTTTTTAGTTTGTAATTCTTTAATATTAAAAGTCATATCCTCTTTTATATTCACATTTATCAGAAGATATTTAAAAGCAAACATGGTTTGCTTAAGGACATGGTTTTGTATAATTT
This sequence comes from Neomonachus schauinslandi, assembly GCF_002201575.2. Classification (NCBI taxonomy): domain Eukaryota; kingdom Metazoa; phylum Chordata; class Mammalia; order Carnivora; family Phocidae; genus Neomonachus; species Neomonachus schauinslandi. The sequence goes on from NC_058416.1 coordinate 50,975,692, forward strand.
TTTACTACTTTGTTAGCCTCAGTTTATTTCAATTTTTTACATTTTTACAAAGGCAGTATGTATCATTTTTGTCAGATAAATTGTGAGTTTATTTTTCCTTATAAAATATATACCAAATTTTATGTATATTTGAAACTCAAACCATAGTGTGTTTTGTAGTAAAACTAATAAGTAAGCCATGTTATGATATTAAGTTATATGAAGTTATTGTGGTGATAGAGCTATTGTGACAAAAAGAATGATAGAATCTGAGTCAGTCAGTCCATTAGTTCTTACTTGAATGATTGTTAAAATGGAAAAATTTACTATTGACCTCCACCTTGAAGTCCTACAACTACCAGCAATGACTTTATCTAAGTGCATTGAAAGTGAATAAAATCTACATCACAAAGGATAATTCTTTGAATTAAAGATGGATGTGACAGCCACTATACTACAAATAAAGTAAATGTTTTATTGAGAAGATATGAATCAATGGAGCCTAAATGATGAAGGATATCAGACTTCAGGTCACACTGATGCACAGAGCTCTGGGAGCAGTGAACTTGCTAAACTCACAGTCCTACTCAGTGATAGCAATTGGGCTGCAAAGACCCCATAATTGGCCTTCATGGCTATCTTCTTCCCATCTTTCCTGGGCTCTAGGCCTGATCATTATCTGTCCTGTCTGTATTTCCATTAAGCCACTCTGTCCAAAAGGCAGTGGCTGAGTCCATTTCATTTTAATTACTGTCAAAAATAACCATATTATTATATTTCAGTACCTTTCTAATTTGGGGTTTTTCTGCCCACTTCAAGCAATTCTTCCCTATATCCAAGATTCAGTAATCTTTTAAAAACACTCTAATCATATTATTCAAAAGCCTTTGCTGATGCTTATACAATATATTTCAAGCTCCCCAGTTGGATATTCAAGGTCTTCCATAGTCTTGCTACTCAAGACTCTTGTTATCTCTAATACACCCTTTCATATACCTAGTACCTATGTACCATGTACCTACTGTTCCAGCTGAACACATTGTTCACTCTCCCTGGCATATGCTTTGCACATGTTTGAGAAAGAAAGCAGTTACCTGTGGTTTAAAGAACACTTGTTCATTTAAAAAAAAAAAAATCTGCTTACATCAAAGTAGTTAATAAAAATCAAGATCTCCTAAATGATAATCCAAAGAAGAAAAATTCATTTTTCTCCATCTATACAACTGGGCATGGAGACTGCTTTATTTGCTTTAGGGTAATATGTTCTCTTCTTTTTAAAATTACAAAGACATTGAATAATTTCACGATTAGGTATCGTTGTGAATCATGCTAATGCAACTGTCAGGCCAAAGAAAATAGACATGTATGTTAATAAATGAATGAAAGTGCATAAATAAAATTTTGCATATTTTTGATGGTTTTACTTCCATAAGCATTTATTGGTCTTTGTGAAGTAGAAGGAAATAAAGACTTGTCTGGAGAAGAATTGGTTTCTAAAGACATTGGTCCCATTCATAATATTTTATAGTCTTTAATCTGTAATTTATTCCTGGTCATATTTCTTGAACCAACTAAAATTAAAACATTTCAAACTAAAGAATAAAGGAGTAGACAAAGGAGGACCTTGTATATTTGAGAAGATTTGAGATTTTATCATATAGTCTGTGGGGCCTATTAAAAGTTTAAAGTGGGATTTAAGATAATTGTTTCTATAGTTTAGATAAGGAACTGGTTCGAAGGTGAAGGAGGTGGATTGGAGATAAACAAGAGTGCAGATGCTAATTAATCCATAAGTAAATAGTTTGATATGAACAAAGAAAATGGCAGAGCAAACATGGAATGGGGGAGACGGCTTAGAGCTACTTAGGAAGTAAAAGTGATGGGACTAGTTTTTTGGTTGAATGTGAAAGGGACTTGGGAAATTTAGTTATTTGAAATTTCTAGGTTGAGTGACTGGGTGGCTGGAGACGCTACCAAATTAGACAAACATGTGTTGATCACATACTGCGTGGGGTACTGTACAGCACTCAGGAGTGGTTAAAATGTACAAGGCATGCTTTTTGTCCTGAAATAGTTTCCTGGGCTATAACACAAGACAGCATGTGAAAAGTTTGAGGCCAGGGTCCGTGTCTTGTTCACTGTTATGACATGACACATAATAGGTGCTCAATAAATATTTTTTGGTTGAGATAAGGCTGGGAAGGAGTGGAGGCAGGGAGGAAGGGGTGAAAGATCAAGACCTTTGCATTTGTCATGCTCAATAACTGATTTTCTCTGTTACAGTCCTCTTGACATGAAACACACTTTTGAGACAATGCCTCACTATTCACAGAGAATCTGTCAGATGGCAGGCTTTATATATAATTTCCAGCAGTTCTTTTAAACTGCTTTATTGCCTATTTCATGATTGACTTGAAGGTTTCTTTACACTTTTTCTTTAGACAAGTGAGCTCTGTAACACAAAAGCTACCCTCAAGCCTAAAGCAAATTCTTGATTTAACAATAAACTCTGAATTACTGCAGTTTTTCCAGCCACCGAATGCCAGTGGATCTTTTGAAGTTTCTTACTCCTCTTCTTGTAAGAATCACAAAAGATCAAAGCTGCTTCTGTCTGTGCGCATACACCACCCCCCAACACACACACCCTGTGAGGCAGCAGCAAACAATACTCAACTGATGATCCTGAATGATAAAAAAAGAGATGTGTTATTTCTTTCTTTGAATAAACTTCCAGTCAAAGAAAATAAACCTACAGACAATAAGAATTAGGAAATGTGTCCAAATGTTGTGAAATTTACTCCAGTAAAATATTCTTTTAATATTGATATTAATATTTTAACCTTAATAAAAGTTTTATAAAGGTTGCATTTAATGAAGCACATTAGCCCTCTTCCATATTAAATTGGTTTATCACACTTTTTGCGAGTTTTAATGCCTCTAGCATTCTAAACTAAAATCAATCATTTACAAATTCAAGCATCTGTATATATAGATATGTATGCATATGTGTCTGCCAATACTATTGATAAAATATTCTCATAAATTTCTTGTGAAGCAATGGAAAAACACTGAACAAATTGTATTCATTGTCTAGAGAATGTGATTTAACCACAAGTGTATGAGCAAAATGGTACACAAGTAGGGCAGTAAGAGTATTTTGATTGCTTTTGCTAATAAACTTTTCCATTTCCTTAAAACAGAAAGACTTTTTAATGTGGCATTTCTGATGCTTACAAAATATTATGTGCTTTTAGAAGAAAAAGATCTTAAAATATAGATGTGTGCAATGCCCTACTTTCTCTCATGCTTAAAATTTCCAAATCTCAAAGAAAATAGACTGATTCAAAATTACATTATAACATCTTCTTGAAGGGATTAGACATATAACAAATATATAACATTAACAATTAATAAAATGGGGAGGGGAGTGGGGGGATGGGTTAGCCTGGTGAGGGGTATTAAAGAGGGCATGTACTGAATGTAGCACTGGGTGTTATACACAAACATGAATCATGGAAACTACATCAAAAACTAATGATGTGATGTATGGTGATTAACATAACATAATAAAAAAAATAAATGGGCTATATACTTAAAGTACTAGTTTTATTTTAGTTAGTACTTACTCTCACTAGGTTTTCTTTTAAATGGTTTCAGTTGTATTTAGTCCTGTAAGGCCCTCATTAGAAATCTCCATACTATAATGAACCAACAATAAGCATAAAGAATAATTGAATTTTGAAATAACTGGAACTGATGGGATAACAATAGGAAAATTACATTAGTTATTTGTTTTACTATAAAAACTGCTTGTAGAAAGTGACTATAGATAAACTTACAGTGAGGTGAATATATGTAAGGTTTAGAATTATACCACTTAGAAACTCTGAAATCTATTGTTATAATTAAACTTATTGACTGAGCACCCAACCGGGGATTGAATACAGTAGTTCTTGGCTGGAACTGAATGTGTGTGTGTGTGTGTGTGTGTACTTTAATAACTTCTTAGGAAATGTATGAGAACAGCCAGTTTAGGGGACAGCTGTATTAGGCCATGTAACAGTTTCTCTAGTTGTATTCTGTTTATCATGGCATCTATGCAAAACCTATTTATTTGCTGTGGCATTTTCCAAAAGTATTTCACCACAAGATCCTTTGTGTATGTGAAGTTCTTAGCAACTCAGAATTATGGACACTGACAACTCACTGTTAAAAGCTGGAGTCCATGGTCCCAGACTGTTGGAGCTTTTTCATAAATTAAAAAGTGTGTCTACTTAGTATACTGACAGTGAAGAGCATAGTCTCTGGAAACGACCTCGCTTCAACTACTGGCTCCACTATTGGTTAGCTCTGTGATCTCTGGCACTTTACCTAACTTCTCCTTGTCTTAGTTTTCTCTTCTTAAGATTAGGATAGCAAATACAATGCTGTCCTAGGACTGTTGTGAGGTTTGAGTGAGTTAATATATGGAAAGCACTTAGAACAGTGCCTCGTACATTGTCTGCACCTTACAAGCATTTGCTATTGTTATGTTTAAGAGTAGTGGTAGTATGGAATCGCCCTGCCATTTGGGAACAATAGCACAGAAGCCTAATACTGTTCTGCTAATAGCAATATATTGTTGGAATCTCAATATCTCCCTTCTGAAATTTTGTTTTGAAAATAAATTTAAGGGCGCCTGGGTGGCTCAGTTGGTTAAGCGACTGCCTTTGGCTTAGGTCATGATCCCGGAGTCCTGGGATCGAGTCCCACATTGGGCTCCCGGCTCAGTGGGGAGCCTGCTTCTCCCTCTGACCCTGTCCCCTCTCATGCTGTTTCTCTCTCTCTCTCTCTCAAATAAATAAATAAAATATTAAAAAAAAGAAAATAAATTTAAGATACTTAAGTTATTATTTCCTTGCAAACAGTTTTTGCACATCTATCAAGTGCACAACATATTCTGATCCTTATACAGAAAAATGATTAATAAGATTTAGTAGTAAAACTTGTAACCTAAACTAAGGTCAATTTTCCATACAATCAGATTAAAATCTGCCACAGAAATCCATATACCCATATGAGTCTGTCAATAATATCAACAAAACAGTCTCTTTTTTTTTTTAAAGATTTTTTTTATTTATTTATCTGAGACAGAGAGAATGAGAGAGACAGAGAGCACATGAGAGGGGGGAGGGTCAGAGGGAGAAGCAGGCTCCCTGTGGAGCAGGGAGCCCGATGCGGGACCCGATCCTGGGACTCCAGGATCATGACCTGAGCCGAAGGCAGTCGCTTAACCAACTGAGCCACCCAGGCGCCCAACAAAACAGTCTCTTAAATCTTTCATGTAGTCATGAATAAACACTTGCAGTGTTTGGAGAAACTGAGATACCATATGCTCAGGAAAAAAAAAAATTACGGTATCAGGTCCTTTATGATCAATACTACAAAAGTGAGAGAACCATACTATAAATGTTAAAGGAATCCAGAAGCATGAGAGCTCACTTTTAGGTGGAATAAGTGAAAAAAGCTTCCTGGAGGGAGTGGTATCAAAGCTAAGTCTCGAAAAATATTTTTTACTGCAATAGCTCTAGAGGTGAAAGGTGATAGGTAAGGAAAAAAACAGTGGAGGATATGCATTTTAGAAAGAAGTCATGACACAAATAGATGGGTAGATGGGAAAGGTGGTAGCGTATGGGCAAGGCCAGCTTAGGTGTGGAAAGCAATGAAAGCAATTCAGTTTTGTTTGTTTGTTGTTGTTTTTATTCTTATGTTAATCCCCATACATTGCATCATTAGTTTTAGATGTAGTGTTCCATGATTCATTGTTTGTGCATAACACCCAGTGCTCCATGCAGAATGTGCCCTCCTCAATACCCATCACCAGGCTAACCCATCCTCCCACCCCCGAAAGCAATTCAGTTTTATGCAAGTGAAAATTGCGAGGACCCAGATCTCAAAAGTACTAAATAAAATCGTGTCAATCTTTTCTCCCCAGTCTTTCCAAAATATATTTAATCTTTAAAGACTTCACAAAAATCGAACAAGACAGTTTTTATAGCCAACTAAAATCAGCAAGATAAAAATGCTTCCAATGCTGAAAAAAATTACACATTTTATTTATATTTAAAGCATTTAAAAATGACATGTCCTAATATGCAAGTCATGTGAGGTAAGCCTACCCACGAGTGCCTGGATCATATGAATAAACACTGGAGAACTAAAATTACAGTTAATAGCAAAACACAATTTAGAGACTAAACTGGACTGTGGCACACAGTAGAAAAAAAATCCAGAGAAGAAAAGGATAAGGTGCTTTGACTAGGAATGGCCTCCCTCTTCGACTGAACTTTACAGGACTTCATATAGACTGGAAGAAATTAACTCTCTTGAACAACTCTTCCCAGAAAGAGTCTACCCTAAATTGTAGTATGAATAAATATTACTGATAAAGTTACAGTGTCTACTTACATGGTATCAGGAAAAAGCCAACATAAAATGTAATCAGTGGAAAAAAAAAAAATCTCTCCTCTGGGGGATCTGATATATTTTATGACTGCATGGTGAAATGAGGAAGGCAATCATTGAATGGCAAGAATAAAGAGAGAGCATCCCAAGTGTAAGAAAAGAGACAGTTGGAGAATGTGTCAAACTGTCACCCAATACTATTGAGGGGAGAAAGTTCCAGGGCTGAGTGAACCCATGTAACACTGCTTTCTTTGGGCACTGCCAGGACACTGGACTTGGGAGGGAGGGTGCTGGCTGGATTCCAGCCACTCAGCTGGGCATTTGTGCAGGGCACAACCTGTGCAAATGTACATAGTTCACCTGATAGGCTAATAGTGGTATGTAGTAGCCTTCATAGGAATAACCTCATATTATAAGAAGATATTTCATCAGACTACCATAGCCACAGATAATATTCCTGAACATTATCCAGCTCCCATGTATATTCTTGATTATACATTTTTGCCCAGTAAATACCTCCTAAGAAACAGAGTAACTCGGCTTCTCAGGCATATTTAATAGTAAAGGTTAGAAAATGAATGATCTGGCAGCAAAATAAAATAGGGGCATTGTGGTAGGCAGGATGATGCTGCCCCCTTGAGATGTCCACACCCTAATGTCCTGGACCTGTGAATATGTTACATTATAAGGCAATAGGACTTTGCAGATGCAATTAAAGTGAAGGATCTCGAAATGAAGAGAAATTCTGGATTACCTGGTTGGGGCCCGGTCTAATTACATGAACCCTTATAGCATGAGAACTTTCTCTGGCTGGAGTCAGACAGATGCATTGAAAGAGGAGGCAGAAGAGAGATGTGGGGAAAAAGGGAAGATAAGGATTCCACTGTTTCTGGCTCTGAGATGTAGAGAACATGTGTGAGGACTGGAGAGAAGCTTCTAGAAGCTGAGTGTGTGCTGCAGCTGACAGCCAGCAAGGACACAACAGTAAGGAAATGGATTCTACCAACAAGCTGAATGAGCTTAGGAGAGGTTCTTCCCAGAGCCCAGTACCTTATGAACCCAGGAGCAGAAAAACCTGTCAAGCTAACTTGACCTCTGACCTACAAAACTGTGAGATAACGAACTTGTGCTATTTTAAGCCATAAAATTTGTGATAATTTGTTACAGTAGCAATAGGAGATCAATACAGGACTCATTTGTTAGCAATAAATATGATTATAAACATGGCTGCCTCAAGGCAGACAAGTTGCAGCCATAGACAAAGTATATTTAGGACTTCAAAATCACTGAGATGAAGACATATGTTATCTATCTAACTCTCCATAGAGACCTTCAAATGTCCCTTTCAGTTTCAACCTTTCTTGGAAATTCCCTAATCCCCTGCATCTGGTTTTGTGCTTGGTACTTATATTTTACCTACTCTTGACTTCAACTTTTCGGTTGATATTTCGTCTACCTTGACTTTGTCTCCATGACTCAGTATTCCTTGTTGCATACCCATTCAACACTAAGCTTACTGGACTTGACCCTTTATCCCGGTCAGCCTACTTCTCCCTAGGGCATCATTTTGGCATCTTTTTTTTTAAAGATTTTATTTATTTATTTGACAGAGACAGAGCAAGAGAGGGAACACAAGCAGGGAGAGTGGGAGAGGGAGAAGAAGGCTTCTCACGGAGCAGGGAGCCCGATGCAGGGCTCGATCCCAGGACCCTGGGACCATGACCTGAGGCGAAGGCAGACGATTAACCGACTGAGCCACCCAGGAACCCCTGATTTTGGCATCTTATCCAGTGTCTGGCTCCTGGCTAATTTTCTTTTGTGAGTTGGTAAGGCATTCACTGAAATTTGACCATTCCTGGGTGAGCTGATGCCATTGAGTTTCTGAACAGGCAAAACTGAGATTTCAGTGGGTAAGCCTGACTTTCTAGGTGCTGTTCACCTTGTGAGGTATTTTGCCTCTTCTTTTGCTAGCTGTTGTCCTTGCCTACATTGCATAATTGTGTAGTTTCCCAGCCTGCATGGGACTCTCCCATATCTGCTTTTCTCTTATATTTCACTACATATTAGTTATTCTACAAAAATTACTTACTTGAAGAAAGACTGTGAAAGGTATAGAAACAGAAATCTAAAGCTAAAGAAAAGTTTGAGCAAGTGGCATGTTGGAGTTTGAGTCAAAAAAAGTAGGAAAAAACTCTAACCCACAGAATTTAGAAAAATGCAAAAGCAACAAAGCTTTCATTTCATCTGTTAATTGTGTTGCAGAAGTGACATCTCTCCCTGTTTATTTTCTTTAAAATATAGTATGGGTAAGAGGGTAGTTATGTTCTGTTTATAGAAGGTACTGATGGGGAAAGCAATCTGACTTTGGACTTTATATTGGGTTCCTCCTTTTTTTTTCTCTTTAAGATCATTTTCTAGAATATTTAGTGCTGTATAAAGTAAACCAAGCAAATCTTTTCACAGAGTACAAATTATGATACAATTATATATATATAAAACTTTATGTATATGATATGTTGTATACTATATATGTACGTTATATACTATATACATATGATAAAGTTTTATACACACACACATAGTGTTTATAAGAGTAAATTAAGGTCATCATTTTAACGTCCCAGAATGGAAGTGGCTTTACAAAAAACTGGACCACTGTTAGTGGGTATTACCTGAATTTATTTTGTAAAAAGTACTTATAGAGGTCATGTAAGTAGCTTTTGCCCTCAAAGGATTTGAATTTATACTTTAAAACATGTAGCATCTTACAAAGCACAAAAGAAGCTTGATATCCCAGCTTAACCTAACACTCACACTGTTAAAAGGGGAAGCTGAAGATAGGGTGAGAATGAGGAGGGACCATGTCTGTCACCACTCTAAGTCACAGGGCTGTCTTTATGTCCTTTGTCTTAAGCTCTATAAAGGCCTCAAGTAAAAACTGCCTTTGAGTTTAGGGAACCCAATTGCAGAAAATGTCAATTCACTATAACACAGAAAAAACTCAGGTGCAAAAGATTGTTTATAAATTCTTCCAGAGCAAGGACCTTGCCTGAATCATAGTGAGCATTTTATAAAGGTTTGAACTGAGTTATGCAACCAACACAGTTTTAATGTAGTGTTAATCACCATATCATCCAGAACAGTTTGGAAATTATGTGTGTTCTGTTTCCAAGGCTGAGCCTGGTCTATTGGGAGGAAGGCGGGCTGATTTAAGTTTCCCTAGTTTACTTCAAAAAGTCATTGCTGAATTCATTATAGTTTGAGCACCATTTGAATTTGTGAGTTAGAAATGTTTTAGGGGCACCTGGGTGGCTCAGTCAGTTAAGTGGCGGATTCTTGACTTTGGCTCATGACATGATCTCAGGGTCCTGGGATCAAGCCCCAATCAGGCTCCATAGTTAGTGAGGAGTCTGCTTAAGGATTCTCTCCCTGTCCTTCTGCCCCTCCCTCCACTCATTCTCTCTCTCTCTAAAAAATAAATATTTTTTAAAAAAGAAATGTTTTAATAGGATTTATTAAATTTTTTTTCTATATTGGATTTTAAGTCAGGAGTAAAAACTTCAAGTCAAGACTTTCTTCATTTATTTCATTCAGCTTAAATGATTATTTCAGCTGGAGGCTTAAAATAAAAATGAAGAGGAATAAAGATATATGTATTAAACAGAATTCTTGAGAAACAGAACCAATAGGATAAATACGATATTTATTCTTTTATAATAGGATATATATACACATATATATCCTATTATATATATATTATATATATATATATAGGGGTGGGAGGAATATCAATTTAAGGAATTGGCTCACACGATGATGATTGTGGGGGCTGGCAAGTTTGAAACCTGTTACAGGTTTGGATATTCAGGTAAGAACTGATGTTGCCTTCTTGAGTTGAAATTTGCAGGGCAGGCCAGTAGTCACAAAACTTAGGCACAATTTTATGTTATCATCTTGAGGCAGAATTCTTTTTCCTTTGGGGAATTTCAGTCTTTGCTTTTACAGCTTTCAATTGATTCGAATCAGGCCCATCCATATTATGGAGCACAATCAGCTTTACTTAAAGTCAACTGATTTAAAATTTTAATTACACAGAAAATGTCCTCATACTGTTAACCTTAAAAATAAAACTGCCAATTATTTTACCAGCAAAATGTGGGTTTATTTGAGAATAGCTGAGAATTGCAATCCAGAACAAGCAAGCTATAGCAAAACCGTAGGCAAGTCTGGAGAAAAAGGAAAGGGAGGGTCCTTTTTTTTTTTTTTTAAAGATTTTACTTATTTATTTGACAGAGAGAGACATAGCGAGAGCAGGAACACAAGCAGGGGGAGTGAGAGAGGGAGAAGCAGGATTCCCACAGAGCAGGGAGCCTAAGGTGGGACTGGAGCCCATGACCACTGCACCCTGACCCAAGCGGAAGGCAGACACTTAACGACTGAGCCACCCAGGTGCCCGGGAGGCTCTTTTATAAAAGGAGCAAAGGGGTGAGTTTTGAGGGGCTATTAAGAACTGAAAGTCTATTGGAGGAAACTGGGAGTTTAAAGTATAGTAGGTTCTCATTGGCTGGGCTGTGACTGTCTCTCATTGGCTGAACTGTTGTTGGGGGAGAAAAATCATTTTTCCTCCTGCTGGGGTAGTAAAGTAGTATGGACTGGTGCAGTCCCTCTCTTCCTGTTGGGTCTGCGTTGACTCGTGCTGGGCATGAGAGCTCCCCCTGCTGGCCTTCCAACTCTATTCTAAATGAGGTTTCTTTCTACTAATTTTCACAACAGCAATATCTAGACTAGAATTTAACCAAACAGCTGGGCATTATAGCCTGGCCAAGTGGACATTTAAAAATTAATCATCACAGTCAACTGGTTGTCAACTTGACACCCATACACATTTTTTATAAAGTATACTTAATCTCCAAATAAAGAGAATAACAAAGTAAACTTCTGCCCAAACATGATAAAACTATCCTACCTACAACTGAAAATGCACTTACTCTTTCCCCAGAAGAGGATACAAAGTTTTTGGGTGATATTCACTTTTCTCCTTGAAGTCCTGTACCTTAATTACTATGGCATAAAGTTAGCAACACTTAAGTACTGTAAGGTAAAGTTAGTATATCTTATGTTATATGGAAAAGGGATGAGGCAGAAGAACGCAAATATATTTATGTATATGTGTGTCTAAATGTGTGTGTTTGTGTGTTGTGTGTATATATATAAACATATTAATCACAAAATAAGAAAAATACAATAATTATAGCCCTCATTTCTGTAACTGATCTTATGGTCATAGCTGGTATTTATAACTACCTTTTTCTATTACACATTCCATATTCCTTTTGCTCTCAGTAAGCACCTCAGCTGGTCAAGGTTCTTTACCTAGTGGGGTGACCCCTTCTTCATTCCTGATGGATCTGGGCCATTTCTAGTCCTGCTTGAATTGGGTCGTTGTAGTTTGCAATTGATGTTCACCACAGAGCATACCAGTTGTCATCATCCGTTTGGGATACTACAACAAAATATCACAGACTGGCTTATAAACAACCAGAGATTTATTTCTCACAGTTATGGAGGCTGAGAAGTCCAAGATGATGATACCCACAGATTCAGTGTATGGTGAGGACCTGCTTCCTCCGTAGCTGGCACTCCGTCTAGCTGTAAGTTCAAATGGGAGAAGAAGGGTTTGGAAATTCTGGGGGGCCTCTTTTATAAGGGCATGAATCTCGTGCCTCCATCTTCATGATCTAATCACCTTGCAAAGGCCCTATCTCCTAATCCCATCACAGTAGGCATTGGTTTCAGAATATGAATTTGATGGAGGGAACAGAGGGGGCACAAATGTTCAGACATATAGCACCAGACATAGAGCACCAGAACTAGGAGATGGTGTGGCTGTCATGTTTATAAACTGCCTTAAAGATGCAGCAGCTGTAGGAAGTGCTCAGGCAATGGCATTGGAAACTTTTTATTTTATTTCAATAATAGATGCCACCTAGAGGGCAAATCATATTTGTTCCCTAATTTATGTTTTAATTGGGATAGAGTAAAAAATTTAGACATAAAGACTACATGTTACTTCTCTAAATCTTTGATCTTTTCAAAATGTATTTATGATCAAGTTGCAAAAATATTTTGTTGTTACACAAATTCAAAATAAGGATTGCAACCCTGCTATAAAAATGCCATGAAATATAATGGTACTGTAGCTGAGGTGGTATTTTGCACCTAGTCGAATCTACTCTAACAATAAAACAACTTTTAAGCAAGCACTCGTTTATTTATTTTATTTTTTTTAAAGATTTATTTATTTGACAGAGAGAGAGAGACAGCGAGAGCAGGAACACAAGCAGGGGGAGTGGGAGAGGGAGAAGCAGGCTTCCCGCGGAGCAGGGAGCCCGATGCGGGGCTCGATCCCAGGACCCCGGGATCATGACCTGAGCCGAAGGCAGACGCTTAACGACTGAGCCACCCAGGCGCCCCAGCACTCGTTTATTTTAATATGTCCCTGTGAAGAGATAGCTTTCCTGTGAAGGGCAGAATTTGGGAAAATGGGCTTACTAATTCCAGATTACCTTAGGAATAGGAATTATTTCCTTGAAGCACAGAAGAAACCTATGGTTTGTTTTGATTCCACATATTGGGATAAGGAGTGTTCATGGAAAAATAGTCCTCTTGTTCAGGTAGAATCAGAAAGCACACAGTTACTACATGCCTTGTTCAGGAATGAAAATGGAGGGATAAAATTCATCATTTGCAAGTCTAGAAGAAAATGAAGCCTATAAATTGTTTTTAAAATCTGGAATTACTGTTAAAAATATGTAAAATTCAACAATCTTTTTAATGTCCCCATACTTGTTGTTTTCGTATGCTGGACCTCTTATTTTCTAACAGCAACAAAATCCTTAGTCAGTAGGTCTATTACATTTTATTATTTTATTTTGTTTTGTTTTTTTAAAAGAGCAAGAGATAAGTAAGCTGAAAAAACTGTGTTTCTATAACCAGGCTTGTGAGGAACACAGAATCCTAAGGGAGAATGTTGGTAGTAACAGCTTTGAAGAAGAGAAAGAAACAGCTTATGTGTTGTGGGAACTGCTATAAGGGAGAAAAAGAGTCTGGGCTATGAGAAGAGAGGTCTCCAAATTATTTTCAAAGTGTAGAAATAACACAGCTGAACCATTTTCTAAGATCCAGAGTATTCTTTTTATCAAATAAATATGTACACCAACTCCATTAGCAATTTTGGGTAATATGGTACTGATATTCCAACCATAAAACAATGCCATTAGCTCATCTGTGGTTAGTCACTTAAAAGAAAAATCTATACAGCTGATTAGCTAGATCTTTGAATTAGACAACAAGGCTTCCTGACTACACATTTATGAATTCATTATACTTAGATACATGCCAAGTGTAGCTTCATGATTACACATAGTTTATCTCTGATTATTAACAATTTTCTTTTTGCTGGTAATGCTACAAACAATCACAGATGATCATCCCGCATACATGTGATGAAAAATACCTAAGATATATTCAGAGTACTTAACTTGCCATTAAGGACTAATTTGATTGTGACCATTATCTGGCTGAAACACTAAAGCAAAAGCTAAATCAATTTCTGACAATTTGTAGGTCATTTAAAATAATTGTCTATAGCAAAAAGTATATAAATTAGCTAATAAAAGTAGTACCATCTCTTTAAGGGACATCAGATATCCAATATCTATCCAAAATTAAATTCAAATTTAATCTGAACTGTGGGAAACCTGTAATTGACCTTGTTAATTATCAAATAAGCCTAACCTAATCCATACCTAATCAATAAGGGACTCTCTGAGGGAAGCCTTGGTGAATGTGAGTGGAAACTGCCAATTTTATAGGGCAAATGTTTTTTTAAAAAATGCCCAAGAACCATTTTATTTGGAGTACAGCTGTCCTGCCCACTATAGGACTGACCGCATTAGTGTTTGGGATCGAAGTCACATGTTCACGGAGATGAAAAAAGAGCACTGTCTGTCTGGTTTTCAGTACATAGTGTTGAGGAGTGGTGGCTGTGGAAAGACAGAATTGGGTCTTTTAAATTCTAGTTTCACTCTGCATTCATTCATTCATTCATTCATTCATTGTCTTGTCCCTTATGTGTATTTATCTGCTCCTTTTATCACTGCTTATGCTGTGCTTGATGGACAAGAGATTCCTGCAAAATATTACCTGTGAACTTTGATTGTCAATGGGCATGGAAATTAACGAATGGTCTTGTGGTCTTAAAAAGTACAATGCTAAAAACAAAACCAAATCAAAACTCACAGGCCATACTATGAAAATGAAATGCTTCTGAGTTCTGTTAACTTTTCTGCTGACTTCACTTCTTTGGCATTTTCTGTTTCTTCTCTCAGGTTATCCTGTCTAGTAACTTCCATTGCCAATTTCAACATGACACATCTAATTACATACAGGTATTGGAGCTCTTGAAGGACACAGAGAAGTAAATGGACATTAGTGTTGTATACCAGTGTTGGGGTTAATGTAGAGCATGAAATCAGCCATAATACCCAGCTTGCTAAAATGTAACATGGAGGCTGCTGGGGGTGAGGGAAGGTTTCGGAGAAGGGCGTAGGCCTTTGGAATGCCCGGGCCTGGGTGACCACTCTGCCATAGGAATGCCGTAGGGAGTTGCCTTCCCCAAAGCTTTCTTAGCGCAAACAGCCGCTCCGTGATCTAAAATATGTATGCATTGTCCCTTAGGCTACGTTTAGTAGAACTCATAGAACAGGCAGATTAGCATATCCTATCTCTCCGTAAACAGATCCTCTTAGTTCCAATAAGACCCCTTGTCACACATCACATGTTGAGAAACAGTGATAAGGATTTGTGATTATCCTGAAGGACCAATAAAAGCAAGAGCAAAGACGAGCAAAGGGTGTTCCTCTCTGAGCGATGACCCCCTTGCCTTCTCTCTTTCACGGCAAAGTTTGGAGTCATCTTTCATCCGTCAATACAGGGATTGCTGGCCATTCCTGGCATACCAGAATATACACTAGTCATTTAAACTAAATTGGATATTACCCATTTTATTACTTTTTTCTGAATACTTTTAATATATATTAGTGTTAAAAATGAAGAACTGAGCCAATCTTTTATACTCCCTAAAGACCTTGACCTGACTTCTCACCCAATTTAATCTCCTTCCATCTTCAAGCAATGATTTTGGCCAACTAGGCTCTTTTTATTCTTCAACATTTCCCACCCTCTTGCTCTTTCCTGATCAAAATGGAATCATTACAACTGAATATGACACAAAGTTTTCCCATATCCTCAAAGTTTCTTTTTATATTTGCCTCAGCTTAGAAAATTTTCTATTAATGGCCCTGGAGTGGGAGGAGAGGAGGTCTTTCAGATAGCAGCATGGGTAAGAACTTACATGGGGGAGTCAGGCAGCCTGCGTTTAAACATGCTGCCTCTTAATGTTGTGACCTCAGTAAGTTCCTAAACCTCCCTACAGCTCCTCTCTACACAATTTTTAAAGAGAAAAAAAATAAAACTAAATGAGTTGTCTCTGTGGACTTAATATCACCTCTTTTCACTCTCAAATGTTCTGGTGTGGGCAATAAATTATAGAGCCACACAATGGATGAAGATTCCAAGTTGTACCAGTAATACAAGTTAGTGGTATTTGTTAGTATCTTTTGCCAGAGCAGTTGTAAGATATAGCTTGTGTTGAGTTTCATATCTTATATTTAGTAGTAACTACCAGGAGGTAATAGTAACTACCAGGAGGAAAAGGATGAGCAAGGAAGAGCTAAAACATGCAAATTAGACAGTAAACTTCTGAATCCTTCAGAAATGATTATGTTATTTTGCTGTCATGCAAACAGGCATGTCAGAAATCTGATTATTTATTCCATAATTCCTGTGCCTGGTTATTATTATAATAAGTTTTTTTCCTCTTTCCTGTTATTGTGTTCGTATTTACAGTCACTTGCTTTTTAAATTTGACTGGTGTATTACATTATTTTTTGTAGAGATAGTAATACCAAAGATTCCATTTGCTGTTTTACATTTTTTCAGCCCCTTTACAATTAGGTGGGGTCATGGAGACCAGTTCTGGCCAAAAACTGTGGGCAGAATCCTCTGTGTCATTTTCAAGTCCTGCTTTGTAAGGAGTTGCTGCCGTTCCAACCAGTGCAAATCCCAGAGTGAGGATCCACTGGGCTGCTCTAGAGAGCAAAACCCTTTCAGATTTGGGGACATATGCTGTGACTGCAAAACACCATTTGGTATGTGAAACCATAGAGATTTGGGGGTTATTAATTACCCCAGCATCCCCTAGCGTGTCCAATCTAATAGAGAAACTGGTAGCAGCAAAGATGTGCCACTTTATAAACAAGCCAGTGTCCTTAAGTACATGGCCGTGGGTTTGGTGGCTCTGGAGGAAATGATTATTGAGCTATAAAGATATTGATCTATTTTTTAAATGAGCTTTTTTTTTTTTTTTTTAGAACTGTTTTAGATTTACAGTGGCAATCTATTTTTTGCAGGGGTAAAATATTTTGTAACACTGGAACCTGGGCTCTATTGGGAAGCAGATCTTGTAGCATACCCGACGTATCTCTCTGGGAAGAAGTGGGAAGACAGAGCATTAATAATGTGCGTGGGCTGCCTTTGGGTTGTATTTCATACGGCATGACAAGAAAGAGGTGATTTCAGCAAATTGTCAATTTGCAGCTTAATGAAAGGGAATGAGGACATGCAGGCCTTTCACTGTTAAGAAAGTCAACTGTTTTGGCACCCAGCAGTAATAGGCTTGAGAAAGCCTTTTTGAGAAACCTACTCAGTACCTTTTCAACTAATTAAAATGCTTAAGGGCAAAATTAAACTATGGAGCCAAGCAGAAAAAACATTTTCACTGAAGCCCAAGGGACTCAAGTCATCATTAAGTGCAGAGAAAGTGCAAGTTAAAGGGTGAGAAAGCAAATAAATATTTTGTATATGAGAACTACGTCTCAGAGAGAAAGGGAGATGCATTTACTGGCACACGGGCTAGCTGGAGCGGACTACACAAGAGCTCTGTTAAGGTTTTGAAACAATTATATTGCCAAAGAAACCACCGAACTAAACAAAATGGAGCCTTAAAATGACCCTAGCTAGGCTTATACCAGCTGTAGGATAGGTTGAATTATGCTGTGGCAACAAACAACAAAACATGCTGTTTGCTTACCACAGGCGGAGTTAGTTCTCCTTGGCACTGTGACCATCACAGTGGGCTGGGACTCTTTGGGTCCCATTGGAAACAGCCACTGTCCGGTACATTGCAAATCAAAGTGGCAGAGGGCGTGGGAGCAGGGTCCACCCTAGATGTAACACATGCCACTTCTAGGCGATCTTGGCTGAAACACTGATAAACCCAGAGTTTGAGGGGCACATATGATCCCTTGCATGCAGGGACTGTGAACATTGGCGAACAGTAATAGGGGCAACTACAGGCTACTAATGTTCTATGGGCAGGAATTTGGCTCAAAGATTTGCACAGCTGTGATGAAGGTTATACTCCCAAGGCCCAATTCAGATGTGGACAAGGAGAGTCAAAATAAGGGAATCAAGGATTATTTCCCATTCTAGCCCAGCATGCCCTTGGCAATGTATGTTCAGTGGGATTTTGGCATTGGTACAAGAAAATCACTACTGTGCATTTTGTATTTTTTCTCTCCTGATGGATGTTTTCTAGTACTGTGTTTCATTAGAGAGAGCAGTAACAGGTCTTTTTAGTCTATAAGTCTCCCGGTCTAGACGAGCCACATATGGGCTAACATAGAGATGACTGCACATCATCCAGAGACCCTGGGCCCTCCTTGGAAAGTTGTTAAATGTGGCCCATCTGTTGGAAGAAGAGAACAAAGGATATTTGGAACTAGAAGATTAAACTGCAGCATAGACAGTAATGTTCACCAAATATTCCATTCTGCAGACTCTCTTTCCCTGATGTGGAGGCTGAACATACCTCTTGCTCCGGATAGCACAGTTACGGGAGGAGAACCCACTGTCAGATCTACCTCTGAGAGGCAGGATGGAGCAGAGCCTCCTGCCAGCCTGCACAGGAGGCATGAGCCCTGAGTGAAAAATAAACCTTTCTTATGCTAAGTGCCTGTCCTTTGGGAGTGGTTTGTTCCTAACCATATTCTGGCCTATCAAGTTACGTTGGGTAAAGCTGAAAATTCTATAGAAAGCGGACCTTTAAAAAAAAAAAAGTCTTATTTTTCCTTCATGTTTATGAGGACACTTTGTGTAGGTTATCCTTCCTCTTCACCACCCGTCTCCCTGATCCGGGGAGAAAAATAAGCATCATAAAAATAACTGTGAAGCAGCAGCAAGCTCTTCCTAACTATAAGGCCATGTTTCAAATGCAGCAAAATGCGGGTAGAAGAGTTTGTTTTTCCATTCCTGCATAATAGTGCATCAGAGGTTAGATACACTTAGGAAAAGGTTACTGTGATTATCCTTTGGGAATTCCATAATGGGTGCTTGCTCTTTGTGCATTCCTTCTAATCAAGGCAAAATAGCAGATTGTGGGTTCCATAAGCAAAAGCACAGACATTTAATAACATGAATGCACACAGATCCAAAAGAAGAATTAATTATTAATGATGCTGTGGTTAGGCTCAACTTCAATTAATAAATAATTCAGAATGCTGTACACAAGGAAACCACATTCTAATAAAAAATAAGGTAAAGTCTTAGCAGAAACCTCCAAATCAAAATTTAAGAGGTCATTTCTCAACATTGATAATTCCTAATTGTGTAGCGTTCCAGTCAACCCACTTCTGTTTATTCATAGCTACATCAGTGGGCCGGCATGAGGTAAGAGCTTTATTAATATTTACAAAGTTCTTTTCATAAGTTTATGATAATTTGTTGTAAAAAGGACATAATTTAAACTGTAATCTGGCCTGATAAAATGAAAATTTGTACCCCCCAAAACAGCTTTCACTAATACATAGAAAAGCAACAAACAAACTTATTTCTGCTTGTAGATATGCTAGTCTTTCAAATCCCAAAACTACCTTAATACAAATTTAACAACCATCTTAAAAACTAATGCTACAGGAGGTGCCATTCTCACCTAACGGTACACCAGCTGCTCATGGCTAATGTGTGTGATAAGATGCTTATTCCAGAATGAACCAGCAGACTTTGAGAGGAAAAAAAGGACATTGTCATGGGCTGTTGTTTTCTTTTGATATGCACTTGGTAAACATTCCTTGTGGTCATCTCGCTTCAGAGTTAAAATGCAGACATAGGAAGAAATTAATTTGGGAAGTCAAATTTGAGAATTATTTTCAAGAACCTCCCCTCACCCCCTTTCCACCCCTTCTTACCCCTCCTTTCATGACAGTAATAGAAAAAGGAAAAAAAAATGAGTTTCAAATTAGTTTTCAAACTTCTTTTGGCAACAACCATATTTCTAAAAACTAAGATACTTTTGGGCCACTTCACATCCAGTAAATTGTGTGTGATGTTTCCAGTTACTCCCTGTGAAGCTAACTTTTGGAGTTTGTGATGTTGTGAATAAAACTATCTCTAGGCATAATTTAATTTTCATAATTTATTGTCTTTCAAAACCTAGAATTTATTCTAGGCCAGACAGAATATTAATCATGTGGACTGTCTGGAGCTTTTGTCTGAGATTATAGAATTAGAAACTGAAGATGTTGGTATAATACTCAATTCCATGCTACTGGTTTTCATTCTTATTTTATTGTAAAAGTGATGGCCTTTAAACAATCACTCATATGAAGTTAGCAAATGAAATAAAAGAAAACAAGAGCTCCGTGAAAACCTCTGGTTCTACATTTTCTGACCTAGTGTTTAGCTTCTGTTGTTTTCTCCTCAATTCATGGGGTGGATGCAATGCTACTGATGCCTCAGAGATAACAAGATATTTGTAAATTCTGTCATACACATTGAGTTCTTACGCAATAGATATTCTATAATAAAGAGTAGGTCATATTTTAAGAGACGTACATCATTTGTGTTGTGTTAACAACGCAAGATAAGCAGGTAAAATGAGCTAAACTGCAATGGTATATCTGCTAAAAAGAAAAGGAAGGAGAAGAATTAAAAAGAATTAAAAACAACTTTTCCTCTCAGGAAGAATAGGAGAGTCCTGTGGACCAGTGGTTTCTGGTTTCTTGTGTTTCGGTGCCTCGCTCTCATGGGCGAGGGGATCTTTGAAGTGATGGACTCCAAAGGGTCCTTACCCTAGTGATTGGCAATGGAGGACTTTGAGTTTAGGAATAAGAATTTCTAACTGGCAGTTCAGGTAATTGCAACATGCATGCTCCTTATCCACACTTTTGTTTCACAGGTAGCTGTAAAAGCTGACAGAACACAGAGATAAGCTGGGTGGGAAGAGAAGAGCTTCTGGTGAAGGTCCAGCTAAAGTAAATAAAAGAAAGAATTCCCTTGGTAATGAAAACCAAGGGAAAGGAAATTAAAATAGATGGACTATCCAAGAAGTAGTTAATGAAGAGGAAAAAGCCAGTCTATCAAACCTGCATAGATCAGAAGCAAAATGAACAAATATAAGAGAATGATGAGAAAGCAATAAGATCACCTTAGTTTTAGTGTAGCTTTGCGGGGGGAGAGGGGTGATTGTATTTTATTTTTTATCATTGTTCTTTAATGCTTTTCTGCCCCCTCCAACTCCCACTACCCTGACTCTCCTCTGCTTATAGAAATAAATCTTTTCCTCAACAGTTGTTCTTTGACACGTTTCTTGTGTTAGGAAAGGTTAAGAAGTCAGAAACAATAAAAACAAAACTGGAGTGAAATTACCCTTCTTGACTCCTGGCTCCCAAACATGGAGACACATACAAATTTAGAAATAATCTTGAGGGATTCATAGACCTTTAAGCCAATCCACTGGATTTATTATGTTTTTTACCTAGAGTTTTAAACAGTGCATTTAAGCACCCCAGGAGAAGAGCTTGGTTAGCTTTTTCACATCTAAAGTCTTTTTGGAAAAAAAATAGTTTTTATAACACAGATACAGAAAAGTCCATTAAATAAATTCTTACTTAACAAATTCTTATAAAACAAAACCCCTGGGAACTGCCCAGCTCAAGAACCCCACCCACACACCCTTCCTAATTGCTACTTTACTCTCTACACTGAAAGAAACCACTTATCCTGACTTTTGTGGAAATCACATTCTTGTTTCTATAAAAATGATTTTATCACTCAAGTGTGCAACCAAAAACACTATAATTTTTCTCCACACACATGTTAAGGCCCAGTTTTCCTTCGTCTTGTTTTTTTTTTCTCTTAAAATCTATTATTTTGGAAAATCAGATGGTTTTAACTGTAGTTTCACATAGTCTGAGTGTTGCTGATTTGATATCAATGGTATGTTTCCCATGTCCTCTGTATTCCCTATAACTTGGTAGTAAGATCTAAAGACTTGATTAAGTTCCTTTTTAAATGAGCTAACTTTATAGGCAGTAGTGTATTCTATTATCAGGAGGCTATCTCTCTTTTGGAAAGTTAGTAACCACTGGTGTCTGATGACTGGGTCCATCAATTCATTGGGGATTGGAAGTGATGAGATTTTAATTCCATCACTTTGGCTTTATTTATTAGTTGGTATACGTTTATAAATAGATGTTCCGCTTCATTTACTATTTTATTGTAACATGGTATAGCTATTATAAGAAAGCTATGTTTCATTCTTTTAAGATAATTAACAATTGGATCCCTGTCATTCTCCAAAGTTAATCAGTTTTTCTTTAAATTTGATTATGAACTAACAGACTTAAATATATTTGCTGTTTTAATCTGTTCCAATTAATATCCTTATTGGAGCATAAATTATCTCAATTATTTTGTCAGAACTTCTGTAAGTTGTTTCCTAAATCATTTCGACATCACTTTAGTAAACTTTGGTAGCTTTTTTTCTATCTGATATGAACGATGGTTTTAGCTCATTTTCTATATCAATTTTCTGTTTTCTATTTCATTGATTTTTGTGCTTACTTTTGTTTCCTTTTTTTAGGTTACACTTGCTTATCTTTTTCTAATTTCTAAGGGTTTTTTTTAAATATGAGCATAAATGCTATAAATTTCTCTCTAAACAGTGCTTTAGCTAAAACTAACAAATTTTGATATATTGTGTCTTTATTTTCACCCAGTTTACATGAAGTAAAGTTTACCAGTTTTGATGAATAGCTTTGTGACATTTCACAATGTAGACAGTGGTGTAATCACCACCATAACAGAGTTAAAATAGTTCCTTCATTAAAAAAAACTCTCCATGCTTTTTATTATATAAATCCTCCTAACATCTCTATTGCCTCTCAAGAATTGATCTTATAATTGTACCCTTGCAAGAATGTCAAATAATTGGAATCTATATACAGTATATGCCTTTTTGAATTGGCTTCTTTCACATACCAGAATACCTTTTAAGTTCACCCATGTTGTCATGTTGATCAGTTGTTCATCTTTTTTATTGCTGAGCACTATGACGTCGTATGGATCTACCACAGTTTGTTTATCCATTCTCTAGATGAGGGACACTTGAGGTTTTCTCCTTGTCTTTGGCTATTCTAAACATTCATGAATAGTGTTTTATATTTTGATTATTCTTGGGCAAATACCTTTGTTATTTGCTGTAGAGTTGCTGGGTTATGTGGTCAGTGTAGTCTGTGTAGTCTTTGTAGGAAATTGACAAACTTTTTTCAATCTGATTATATCACGTGAGAGTCCCAGTGGCTCTGCATCCTGAATAACGCTTGATATCATAGTGTTTAGTTTGAAACCCTTCTAATAGATGTGTAATGGTATTGAATTATGGTCATAATTCACATTTCGCTAGTGACTAGTGATGTTGAAAATATTATCATGGGCTGATTTGCTGAAACATCTGTTGAAATTTTGTCCATTTTTTAATGGTTGTTTGTTTTCTTATTATTAAGTTTTGAGAGTCTTTTGTTAATATATTTGGGATGCAAGTCCTTTATCATATTATGTTTTTTTTTAAGATTTTATTTATTTATTTGACAGAGAGAAAGAGAGCGAGAGAGGGAGCAAGCAGGGGGAGTGGCAGGCAGGGGAGAAGCAGGCTCCCTCCTGAGCAAGGAGCCCGATGCTGGGCTCGATCCCAGACCCTGGTATCATGACCTGAGCCCAAGGCAGCTGCTTAACCGACTGAGCCATCCAGGCACCCCCTATATTATGTTATTTAAAATATTTTCTGCCAATATGCAACCTCCTTTTTCATTTTATTAAGTGTCTTTTGAAGAGTAGATTTTTTAAAAAAGATTTTATTTATTTGTTTGACAGACACATAGAGAGAGGACACAGATAAGCAGAGTGGCAGGCAGAGGGAGAGTGAGAAGCAGACCCCCATTGAGCAGGGAGCCCAGTGTGGGACTCGATCCCAGGACCCCGGGATCATGACCTGAGCTGAAGGCAGACACTTAACCGACTGAGCCACCCAGGCGCCTGTGAAGAGTAGATATTTTTAAGGTTGATGAAATTTATTTATCAACTTTAATGGATCATGCTTTTGATGTCATATCTATGAAATATTTGCCTTAACTAAAGTCATAGAGATTTTCTTCTATGTTCTCTTCTAGAAATTTTGTAGTTTTAGGTTTACATTTCTGTTGCACACATTTTCTTAATAAAGGTAACAAGAGATGGGGGAATTTAAATTGAAGTTATTATAAAGTAATACATGCTTTGTAGAAAGATTGAATTCTGTGGTTTATGTTATAGAGAGTGAAATCACCCTCAAGTCCTTCCATGTAGAAATATTACTGTTTATAATATAAATAATCTTTTAATTTTTTCAATAGTTGTGAAGATGGTTTAAAACAAAAATTGTATCAAAACATAATTCTGTCCTGGGGCTTGCTTGTATTTCTGTTTGACAATCCTGAATATGTTATGTTAACTTTACATAATAAAAAAAAAACTTTAAAAACAGTGGTAAGGAAACACTGTAATATTACATTTGACTTGGAAACATCTGTATAAATTCATGACAAGATGTATATTTCCTAAAGCTCTATCCATTAAAAGGGCCTAAAAGAAATGCCACTTCACTAACAATGAATATATTACATCTAGAGATTGTTTTCTAAATTTCCTTCTTCACTGAAAGTTCTAGTGATCCTTGGAAAAACAGCTGATTCCAGATGTGGTACAGAAGTAGAAGGAGACCCAGGAAAGTGTGGTTCCAGAAAGCAAAGGATTGCTCAATGATTAATGGGGATACAGGAGGCAATTTGTCATTTCAGTACAAATGAATTTATTTTGTTTTTAAATGACTGCATAATAATACCTGGATTAAACAATTCTCATGTTGATGGACTATAGGGTTCTTCTCTTGTTTTTTTTTTCCTATTACAAATGATTGTACATATCTTAGTCTATTTATGTGACTATATCTCTAAGATAAATTTCTCCAAGAGGAATTGCTGGACTGTGCAGAGTCCATATTCAGATTTCTCAATTATTTCCTGAATTATTTTTTTAATTTTTTATTATGTATGTTAATCACCATCCATTACATCATTAGTTTTTGATGTAGTGTTCCATGATTCATTGTTTGTGTATAACACCCAGTGCTCCATTCAGTACGTGCCCTCTTTAATACCCATCACCAGGCTAACCCATCCCCCCACCCCCCTCCCCTCTAGAACCCTCAGTTTGTTTCTCAGAGTCCATAGTCTCTCTCATGGTTCATCTCCTCCTCCGATTTCCCCCCCTTCATTCTTCCCTTTCTGCTATCTTCTTCTTCTTCTTTTTTTTTTAAAACATATAATGTATTATTTGTTTCAGAGGTACAGGTCTGTGATTCAACAGTCTTACACAATTCACAGCGCTCACCATAGCACATCCTGAATTATTTTTTAAAGCTGTTTCTTTTCCATTGAAGACCCAATTAAGATTCACAATTGAATTTAATTCTTATGCCTCCTTTGTCTGTTTCTTTTAATGATCTTGGATATTTAAAGAACCCACACCAGTTGGCTCATAGAATATCACACATGCTGGAATTGTCAACTTGTTTCCTCATGATTAAATACTAGATAAGCATTTCTTACAATAATGCTACAATAAATGATGTGAACTTCTTATGGTTTTAAATCAGGAGGTACGTAAGTGTTAGATTATCCTAATATCGGTAGCCTTACATTTGTCTGTTCACTTGGGTTAAAATGAAAGGCAAACTTTATATCTATCTATATCTATATCTGTATCTATATCTATCTGTATCTATATCTATCTATATCATTTATATCTATCTCCTTTGCATTTTTCTTTTTTGGCTGCTGGTATCTCTTGAAAGTTGCCTCCTGTATCCCCATTAATCATTGAGCAATCCTTTGCTTTCTGGAACCACACTTTCCTGGGTCTCCTTCTACTTTTTCTGTACCACATCTGGAATCAGCTGTTTTTCCAAGGATCACTAGAACTTTCACTGAAGAATGAAATTTAGAAAACAATCTCTAGATGTAATATATTCATTGTTAGTGAAGTGGCATTTCTTTTAGGCCCTTTTAATGGATAGAGCTTTAGGAAATATATATCTTGTCATGAATTTATACAGATGTTTCCAAGTCAAATGTAATATTACAGTGTTTCCTTACCACTATTTTTAAGTTTTTTTAAATTATGTTATGTTAATCACCATACATTACATCATTAGTTTTTGATGTAGTGTTCCATGATTCATTGTTTGCATATAACACCCGGTGCTCCATGCAGTACGTGCCCTCTTTAATACCCATCACCAGGCTAACCCATCCCCCCACCCCCCTCCCCTCTAGAACCCTCAGTTTGTTTCTCAGAGTCCACAGTCTCTCATGGTTCATCTCTCCCTCTGATTTCACCCCTTTCATTTTTCCCTTCCTGCTATCTTCTTCTTCTTCTTCATCTTCTTTTTTTTTTTTTTAACATATAGTGTATTATTTGTTTCAGAGGTACAGGTTTGTGATTCAACAGTCTTACACAATTTGCAGCACTCACCATAGCACATACCCTCCCCAAAGTCTATCACCCAGCCACCCCATCCATCCCAGACCCACCACTCCAGCAACCCTCAGTTTGTTTCCTGAGATTAAGAATTCCTCATATCAGTGAGGTCATATCATACATGTCTTTCTCTGATTGACTTATTTCGCTCAGCATAATACCCTCCAGTTCCATCCACGTTGTTGCAAATGGCAAGAGTTCATTCCTTTTGATGGCTGCATGATATTCCATTGTATATATATACAACTTCTTCTTTATCCATTCATCTGTCGATGGACATCTTGACTCTATCCATAGTTTGGCTATTGTGGACATTGCTGCTATAAACATCGGGGTGCATGTACCCCTTCAGATCCCTCCATTTGTATCTTTGGGGTAAATACCCATTAGGGCAGCTCTATTTTCAACTTTTTGAGGAACCTCCAAACTGTTTTCCAGAGTGGCTGCACCAGCTTGCATTCCCACCAACACTGGAGGAGGGTTCCCCTTTCTCCACATCCCCACCAACACCTGTCATTTCCTGACTTGTTAATTTTAGCCATTCTGACTGGTGTGAGGTGGTATCTCATTGAGGTTTTGATTTGGATTTCGCTGATGCCGAGTGATGTTGAGCACTTTTTCATGGGTCTGTTGGCCATTTGGATGTCTTCTTTGGAAAAATGTCTGTTCATGTCTTCTGCCCATTTCTTGATGGGATGATTTGTTCTTTGGGTGTTGAGTTTGGTAAGTTCTTTATAGATTTTGGGTACTAGCCCTTTATCTGATATGTCATTTGCAAATATCTTCTCCCATTCTGTTGGATGTCTTTTGGTTTTGTTGACTTTCTTTTGCTGTGCAAAAGCTTTTTCTCTTGATGAAGTCCCAATAGTTCATTTTTGCCCTTGCTTCCCTTGCCTTTGGTGATTTTCTAGGAAGAAGTTGCTGTGGCTGAGGTCGAAGAGGTTGCTGCCTGTGTTCTCCTCTAGGATTTTGATGGGCTCCTGTCTCATATTGAGGTCTTCGAACCATTTTGAGTCTATTTTTGTGTGTGGTGTAAGGAAATGGTCCAGTTTCATTCTTCTGCATGTGGCTGTCCAATTTTCCCAGCACCATTTGTTGAAGAGACTCTTTTTTCCATTGGACATTCTTTCCTGCTTTGTCGAAGATGAGTTGACCATAGAGTTGAGGGTCCATTTCTGGGCTCTCTATTCTGTTCCATTGATCTATGTGTCTGTTTTTGTGCCAGTACCATACTGTCTTGATGATGACAGCTTTGTAATGGAGCTGGAAGTCCAGAATTGTGATGCCGCCAGCTTTGCTTTTCCTTTTCAACATTCCTCTGGCTATTCGGGGTCTTTTCTGGTTCCATACAAATTTTAGGATTATTTGTTCCATTTCTTTGAAAAAAGTGGATGGTGTTCTGATAGGGATTGCATTAAATGCATAGATTGCTCTAGGTAACATTGACATCTTCACAATATTTGTTCTTCCAATCCATGAGCATGGAACATTTTTCCATTTCTTTATGTCTTCCTCAATTTCTTTCATGAGTATTTTATAGTTTTTTGAGTACAGATTCTTCACCTCATTGGTGAGATTTATTCCTAGGTATCTTACGGTTTTGGGTGCAATTGTAAATGGGATCGACTCCTTAATTTCTCTATCTTCTGTCTTGTTGTTGGTGTATAGGAATGCCACTGACTTCTGTGCATTGATTTTATATCCTGCCACTTTACTGAATTCCTGTATGAGTTCTAGCAGTTTTGGAGTCGAGGCTCTTGGGTTTTCCACATAAAGTATCATATCATCTGCAAAGAGTGAGAGTTTGACTTCTTTGCTGATTCGGATGCCTTTGATTTCTTTTTGTTGTCTGATTGCTGTGGCTAGGACTTCTTGTACTATGTTGAATAGCAGTGGTGATAGTGGACATCCCTGCCGTGTTCCTGACCTTAGGGGGAAAGCTCTCAATTTTTCCCCATTGAGAATGATATTCGCTGTGGGTTTTTCATAGATGGCTTTTATGATATTGAGGTATGTAACCTCTATCCCTATACTCTGAAGAGTTTTGATCAAAAAAGGATGCTGTGCTTTGTCAAACATTTTTTCTCCATCTATTGAGAGGACCATATAATTCTTGTTCTTTCTTTTGATAGAAATGTATTGTATCACATTGATTGATTTGCAGATGTTGAACCAACCTTGCAGCCCAGGAATAAATTCCATTTGGTCGTGTTGAATAATCCTTTTAATGTACTGTTGGATCCTACTGGCTAGTATTTTGGTGAGAATTTTTGCATCCATGTTCATCAGGGATACTGGTCTCTAATTCTCCTTTTTGATGGGGTCTTTGTTTGGTTTTGGGATCAAGGTAATGGTGGCCTCATAAAACGAGTTTGGAAGTTTTCCTTCCATTTCTATTTTTTGGAACAGTTTCAAAAGAACAGGTATTAATTCTTCTTAAATGTTTGGCAGAGTTCTCCTGGGAAGCCATCTGGCCCTGGGCTCTTGTTTTTTGGGAGATTTTTGATGACTGCTTCAATTTCCTTAATGGTTATAGGTCTGTTCAGGTTTTCTCTTTCTTCCTGGTTCAGTTTTGAAATGTATCCATTTCTTCCAGATTATCTAATTTGCTGGCATATAGTTGCTCATAATATGTTCTTATAATTGTTTGCATTTCTTTGGTGTGGTTGTGATCTCTTTTCTTTCATTCATGATTTTATTTATATGGGTCATTTCTCTTTTCTTTTTGGTAAATCTGGCCAGGGGTTTATCAATCTTATTAATTCTTTCAAAGAACCAGCTCCTAGTTCCATTGATCTGTTCTACTGTTCTTTTGGTTTCTATTTGATTGATTTCTGCTCTGATCTTTATTATTTCCTTATCTTGCTGGTTTTAGGCTTTATTTGCTATTCTTTCTCCAGCTCCTTTAGGTGTAGGGTTAGGTTGTATATTTGAGACCTTTCTTGTTTCTTGAGAAAAGCTTGTATTGCTATACACTTTCCTCTTAGGACTGCCTTTGCTGCATCCCAAAGATTTTGAACAGTTGTGTTTTCATTTTCATTTGTTTCCATGAATTTTTAAAATTCTTCTTTAATTTCCTGGTTGACTCATTCATTCTTTAGTAGGATGCTCTTTAGCCTCCATGTATTTGAGTTCTTTCCGACTTTCCTCTTGTGATTGAGTTCTAGTTTCAAAGCACTGTGGTCTGAAAATATGCAGGGAATGATCCAATCTTTTGGTACTGGTTGAGACCTGATTTGTGACCTAGGATGTGATCTATTCTTGAGAATGTTCCATGGGCACTGGAGAAGAATGTGTATTCTGTTGTTTTGGGATGGAATGTTCTGAATAAATCTGTGAAGTCCATTTGGTCCAGTGTGTCATTTAAAGTCTTTATTTCCTTGTTGATCTTTTGCTTAAATGATCTGTCCATTTCAGTGAGGGGGGTGTTAAAGTCCCCCACTATTATTGTATTGTTGTCGATGTGTTTCTTTGCTTTTGTTATTTTTTTTTAATAATATATTTTTTTAAGATTTTATTTATTTGCGAGA